>NC_063261.1:13292937-13593845 GCF_019578655.1 Ricinus communis | reverse complement strand
ATTCCCAAATGTTGGTACCACAAAAGGGTAATGGTATGGTGAAAACTGATTGGGTACTCTTTCTGATGCCCCTCCTTGAGGATTCATCATCTGCGCTTGTTGATTCGGCCATTGTTGATTGAACAAAAAAGGATTGAACCATTGTAATGGATTTATATTAGCTCCATTTTGATTTTCCGGGAAAGTGCTCATCAATTGAGCAGCCATAAAAGGGTTCATCATTTGAGGATTCATAAATTGTGGTGGCTGGAACGGTATCCCGTTTTGGTTTGGAATCATTGGGTTTGTTAATTGGGGATTTGTGGATTGTGGTGTTTGAAGGTTTTGCTCTTGGGCCATTGTTTCACTCAGCGATGACCGTAATGTTTTTGTGCAATTTCTTTTGCTTTTCTCTCTCTGTGCTTTAACAAAACAACTTCGCTCCTTTATATAGACGTCCGGCAGATGTAGCTTATATCACTGTGATTTTAAAAAAAAATAAAAGAATGTACTACTACATGTGAACAAATGGTAATATTGTTAGTTTAAGTAGACCAAGACTTCACAATGTGAATATTGAAAAAATGGTAGACCAAGACTTTGTATAAATAGTTGACAATTTAATCTCTTAAATAATGTCGTACCTAGATCTAGATCACACATTTTAAAATAATAAATGGATAACACTCTAACAAATACTTTTTTGGACAAGAATCAAGAATTTGTTTACATACTTGTCTTGGTACTAAATTCATTGATGGGTGTGGCTCTGATCCTTCTCTTTAAAATATATATATATATATATATATATATATATATATATATATACTGCAGCTTATTTCTGAATTAATCATTCTTTTGAACTTTTATGGTCTAAGAATTATTCAATCATTTTTATTGGAAAAGAAATTAGAGATTGAGAGCAATCATAGTATTAACAAATGAGAATTAAGTTGTTTAATAAGCCATCTTAACTGATGTGGGACTCTTTTTATTTCTAACAAACCAAATGCCAATTATATATTCCTGTAACAAACCATTCATGCATGGGTTTTGTTCCATATGAAAAAGTGAAGACAATTTAAGGTAAAATGAACTTTCATGTAATTCTAAATATAAGTAAGAATAGAACTATCTTGAGGTTTCATTATGTCTTTAAATAACTCAAACATATACAATAATGAGAAAACAAAAATTAAAATCAAAGAGGGCACATTCTCATTATTCTTCTTTCGAGCCCTAATCTATTTTTCTACTGTTCGTTTGTTTTTGGAAAATTCATATATAATATGTGAACTTTACAAATTAATGGTGTTCTAATAATTAGCTTTAACAATCTAAAGTTGCCACTCCTGTGAGAAAAAAGAAAAGAAAAAAAGGAATTTCATAGTTCTTACAAAAATAATTCATGTGTAAATTCTATTGGAGATCACTTAACTAAATAATGATTCTTAATCCTAAAAAGATATTAATTATATTTTAATATTAATCTGTCAAATATAAATATTAAATTAATAAAAAATTTCATCTTTTATGACATATCAATTATATTTTTTATTTTATTTAGTATTAATTAGATCATATACATATACGTGTTTTTAAATAAATTTTTAATTTAAATTTTATAGATTAAAGATATTTATAATCAAAATAATAGCAACAACCAACGAGCTACTAATTCTAATTTAATCAGAAATCATTTATATTCATGTTAATATAATTAATATGGTATTATTGAGGACAAAAGAATCGTTATTTAATTAGTAGTTGTATAAGGAATTATAAATTAATTATAAAATAAGTTATTTAATTTTAACAATAGATTTTTAATAAATCATTCACATTTAATTTATTTGAAATATATTAATAAAAGTAATTATATAAAATTAATTCCAAGTATCATATATAATTCGAATATAATTAGAAGAAAACAAATTTCTTTATTACTACTTTGGTTTTTCCATACCACTTTTATTGCTAATAATTAATTATAATATACTATTACATAGTAATAAATTCATCTAAAAACTATGTACAAATGGATTTGGTACGTTGTTGCTGCTTCTGAGGAGACTTTATGATATGGTAAGTATCTTCTTCAAATGGATTTTCACATTCCTTTCGCTTAAAAGATGTGATGTGCATTTTGGCCATAACTTTTATTTTCCTTTTCTTTAATAAGATTTGTCTAACAAATAATAAATTCATCTAAAACCACCATGTACATATGGCTTTGCATGTGTTCTTGCTTCTTGTCTGGAGACTTAATGACATGGTAGTCTTTTTTAAGTGGATTTCTCACTTACCTTCGCTTAGAGATTTCATGTGCGTTTTGGCCATAAATTAAACTTGTAATATAATTAATATTGACCACCCAATGTAGATCGATTAATATTTATAAATTAAATTAAATTTTAAATATACAGTTATATTAAAAATTTTGAGATAGTAGTATTTTTATCATTTTTCAAAAATTTTACTATGCAACGTTCTAAATCACTTTAGATTATTAAATAAAATAAATATTAAAAAGCAATGTATAAATAATAACATCTAACGAGTCAAGTGACTAATTTTAATAATTGTGATAATAAATGATCTCAACAATAAACTCAGACGACCGTTGCAACAACCATCACAGATCAGCAATAAATTAACAAATCAACGCATTTATTTGTTCCAACTAAATCAAGACAGTTTGCTATTTTCTTCATTAGTCACCGCCATGGCAGGGCTAAGCCGATTAAGATGATATATAAAGAACATTACTATATAGTTTTGGTGGATATGTATATTCATACATCAAACTAATAGATAATTAATATATAGTTATAATTAAGTATGTATTAATCATTTAATATCAAAGTGTAAAATATTTTTTTGTTCATATCACTCTTCAATTTATTATAGTGTATGTAAGTCTTAAAAAATTAGTTGTCATTGTCATCAGCTCTTAGCAGCCTCGGATGAATTATTACCAATAGTACCTAACTATCGGTAATTGAACTGGTTGTTACTAGGGTTTATATGTTAAAGATACAAATTTTAATCTAAAAGTGTGTAAATGAGATTGTAAGGATCTTTTCTAGCTTAATTAAGGTTTCGAGTTCGAATCTTGAGTATGCGGCTACTTTAAAACTCTTGAAGGACTGTTTTGCCACCCATAAGAATTATGTCCGACACGCTCTAAATTAAATCTAGATATATGTACAACAACAAAAAAGATACATATTTTATTTTTTAAAATTATTATTATTTTTATTTATTTTATTTCACATACCATGTGGCAGTTAACCCACTAAATAAAAGTTATAGCAGTCTAAAATATTAGCATCACTCTCCCATGTTTGCGTAACCTCATTTTTATTGCCATCTCAACATTAAATGTTCAAGTGTAATAAAAAAAGAAAACTAGTTGAAGTTCTAAATTTGTACTTATAAAATAAGTGTTTAAGATGCCAAATGCCAAAATATAATGCACATCAATTTCCTTTCATGTGAATGTACATATGGATTTTTTGTGAGGATACATTACAGTTTTTTCTTTCTTCTTTTTTTGAATGGAGTTTTCACATTGGCTAAATATATATTTGCATATATAAATTTCATTTATTTAGTTATTTTAACACCTTAACTTTTAATATAACTTTATAGACACTTCAAATTAATTTAGTAGTATCTAATTACTTTTCACATGTGGCTTCATTCAACATGTCCACGTATATTTTTCATTAAGTGTTTAAATGTTATTAAAAATAAGATTCATATATTTATTGGGTTAAATTAAAAAACTATGGATGTTTAAGAGATTATAAAAATAAAATTCAATTGTTTATTAGATTAAATTAAAAGTTAAGATATTAAAATAACTAAACGATCAAAATTCAGATGTTTAAATATATATTTTACCTACACATTCCTTTTACTTAAGAATGTCACATGTAGTGTTGGCTATACTTTTTCTTTTAATATTTCCTTTTACTTAAGAATGTCACATGTAGTGTTGGCTATACTTTTTCTTTTAATATTTTTTAATATAAATAGTTTGTAATATAAATTGGAGTTGATCAAGACATCAAGATTTTATAAAATGATGATGATCCGGTTGATAGATAAATTTTTAAGTAGTCATATGTCTAATAAATATGAGCTACATTAGTTAATGATATCATATCATCTATCATAATTTAATTTAATTTAATTTAGTTATAGATATTTAATTAAAAAATATTGAAAATTAATTATTTTAATGATATGCATTATTTATTGATATAATCTCCAGACTCTATCTAAAAATTTCTCTTAAATAACAAATGCAATAAAATTCAGTTACTAAAATACAAATAGTTAACTTAGACTCTTTGAGGAGTGAGTGGCTTTGGCAACAGCTAAACCATAATTGTTGATTAGAACTACAAAAGCTTTTGATTATAACTAGTTTCTCAATTATTTTATATATATATAAATTAACATCACATTAGAATTATTCGTAAAGTGCTAAAGCCACACCTGATCTTAGAAAGTGTTGAACTAATCCAGATTGGTCACATGGTTGTGCTTAAAGGATTGACCTTAAATGATGCGTCCAAACTATTAATTTAAGCGGACCAAGACTTCATAAATTTATGTTCATAATCATAGTCAGCGTAGACCTTAACTTGGTAGAGTCATTGGGTACCAACATTTTAATGGAAATCTAACATTCTTTTGTTGTTAGTTTGTGGGAAATTCATATGTTTACATTACGTATTCTTCTAATTTCTATATGCATCATAAGCATTCAAATTAGCCTTGTGACTTAAATGTTCATTTTTATTACGTTAGAAGCAAATTACCATTCAACAAACAATGCAATATGCATGGTTGCCTTAAATTTAATATATACAACTATAATATATAGATTTAATTTGTGGAATTCTATAATATAAATATATTATAAAAATTATACTTTCTCCGTTTCAAATATAAAATCACTAATTAAATTACGTATTTAAGTTTAGAAAGTAACTCTTTTTTCAATTGATGATATAACTAAAATACCCAGTCCTTTTTATGACATAATTGAAAGCAAATAAAGTTTTATTAATTTTAATCTAAAAAACTTCTTTTTATTGAAATTACTGTGATGTAAATGGTTAATAGTATTATACAAGCTATTCATGCATTTAAAATAGACTTTATCTTTTCTTTTTTATATATAAAATCTAATATTTTAACTAGTGTCTTTATTTTTCTATTTATAATTTTTTTATAATTTTTAATTTTAAAAATAAATTCAGCCATCAATATTATAAGAAAGTTTCTCAAATTTAAACAATTTTTCTTCAAATTATCATTATTAAGCAATTTTAATTTAGTTACATGATGTAAGCAAACCTATTTTTTTGGTTTAAGATAATTTAACAAGTTACCAAGAAAACTATTAATACTAATTGTTACTCTATAAATCAAAATTATTTAGATTCTTAATAAAATCAAATTCTATAAAATTGATAATTATATCAGACTATATATTAAAAACAATTTGAGACCCCTAATTTTCTTTTTTATTTTTAAAAAATGGATGATAACCAATATATTCATAGACATGCACCTCCCTTTATATAATTAGATGCAAAATCATCTATTTTTAAGAAATAAATTAAAATAATAGATATAGTAATTCTTTATTGTCATAGAGAGAAAATCATTACTATTCAGAAGAGCTGGAACGAATAAATCAGTACTTATTATGAAATTAATTAATAATGTTACGAAAAGCGTGTATCTATAACGTACTTGCAAAGAAAATGATTTTTACATGGAAATGAAAAAAATTTAAAGTAATTAATAAACAAAATATTATAGAATATAACACAGAACCAAATAATGGTGCTATTGTTTCTTCTCAAGTATGTAGTGATTTTGGATTTTGCAAAGTGTTCGCTAGTCCAAAGTGAACACACTGAGCTTCTAAGTATGTGTCATAGTCTGATAGTAGATCATTGCGAATGTCTCAGGTTTAAGGAGCGGTGCCCTGCACAGCCTTGGTTCTTGTTAGAAGTAATGGTACAATAGTGGTTGAAGCCCTAGCCTGGTTGCTCTGCAGGGCCTTGATACACTAGTTGATTTTGAGAAATCGAACGGCTAATACTGTTATCAGTCTCTAGTTGCAGCCCTTAGGTTTTGCTTTCTTTCAATTGATGTTTGTTCTCGGTTTGGTTGGATTCATAAGTTTGATTGTTATGCAACTTTGCTGCCTTTTACCATTTTCTTATTCTTAGTTTGTTGCTGCCACTTAACAACAACCTAGGTTCGTTACAGTCGTCTGCTCGGGATGCTTCTGTTTGTGATTCAGTAAGGTCTTATAGTGTTTGCTTGGGTTGTTACCATGTAACGCATCTGAGGTTTGGTTGTCTGCTCAGTAATATGCATGTAATATTTTTCAACGGACACAACCGATTTAAAATCTAAAATGATCCGAAATCTAATTTTTCATTAAAATAAATAAAACATTGTGACATTTAATTATTATATATAAAAAATTTTGATATATTTTAATTATGTATTTTATTTTCAGTTAGAATTTTAAGAAAAATCTTTTATAATATCATCTCTAAATTTATGATCTCTTAAAATTATTATTTTATAAATTAGTAATCATTAAATAAAATAATTATCGTATATTCATATATATAGCATATCAAGAAAAAAAAATTAACAAGTAATCAAACAAAATAATTTAAATTAGGAAATAGATTTTTGCATTTGTTATTTTGTAATTTTTAGTTTAATTTTAATTTTAATTTTATTAAGAAAAAAAAAGTTGAGATTTTTGATATTATATTTATCATGAATTTGAGAGTGAAAATAAACCTATACTTTAAGTAAAAGAATTAAATTAATAACAAATTTATTTTTATAAAGATATTGGTGTATATAATAAAAATATATCCATCAGTGTGATCTTAGAAAGTATCCAACTAATCCAGACTGGTCACATGGTTGTGCTTAAAGGATTGATCTTAAATGATGCGTCCAAATTATTGATTTAAGACTTCACAAATTTATGTTCATAATCATAGTCAATGTAGACCTTAACTTCGTGAAATTGAAATGTGAGAATCTTGCTTTGGATATATTACATGTTTAAGATTGAATGTCTAAATAAAAATGTCAAAATGATATACATCTATATTTTTTAGAATAAATATCAATATTCAATTAATGAGAATTAATAAGTACATTTTAATATAAGAAATAAAAATAAATATTAAACATCAAGAAATATATATAAAGAAACTCCTAACAATTATCAATCCTATTGAGGAAGTAGTTGATAATAATTTTATGAAAAGTACGATCTATTTAGTGGTACTACACGACATATCGACTTCATAAATATCTTTTGACGAGTCTGATTGTTTGAATGTCGGATGAATCTCCTCAATTTTTTCACCACTTTTATAAAAGGAAAACTCAACAGTCACATCACAATCCTTATAGGAAGATAACTTGACACTCCCACAATAAAGAACTATAAAAATACTAAAAGAAATACTAAAATTTATTTATTAAAAATAACTAATATAAAATAAAAAAACGAACCACCATTCGATAGATTTAGTCTAATACTCAAATCGGTTCTTAAATTTTTTTTATAACATTAAAACTCTCTAGCTGCTCCATCCGTCTAAAGTAATATTGTCAAAGGACTATAATTTGACCATTGAACTTATTATCAAGTATCAGATTCGTCTAAAATTAATATTTTAATCAAATTATAATGAAATCTTATTTTTAGCGTAAGTTGGTTTTAGAGTCTAATTAAAATAATTAACTAATATTTTTTTACTTATTTTAAGTTATTTTTTTATTTTTAATACAATTTAATCATACTAAAGTTTTTAACATTTTAAAATCATTTTTATTTACGACAATACTATTAAATTGCTATATAATTTACTTTTAGTTATTAATATAAAATAAATTTTACTAGTTAAAAAACATCATTTTCATGATTGTTTTTATTATACACTAGAACTAAACAATATTAAAAATAAAAATTAAATTAAATAGTCACGTTTTAATCTAGTTAAATAATCTTGACAACGGCTAACTTTGCAAAATAAATGTTGGAATTGATAAATCCATTATCAATTAAAAAATACCATAATAATTTTATAGGTTAAAGATGAAGCTTTATATTCAAAAATCTGAATAAAATTATAGTACAATTAGCTCTTAAAAAAATGGAGCTTACATAATTGTGATTTAGAAAAGTATTTATTCAATTACACTGCATGTTACGAAATAAATGTCAAGCATTTACATTTTAATTTTGTTAAGGGAGTACTGTTATTTTAAGTAGACCAAGACTTCAGAAATGTGAACATTTAAAATAAAATAGAAAAAGGGAAGACGAAGACTTTGTAAATTATTGACAATTAGATCCTCTAAACTTTCAATCATAAATCTAGATTACACAATTGGAAAATTATTAATATAAAAATAACAAGTACTATATAGGCTTTTTTCTATATTACATTCTCTTTTGTTTTTTCCTCTATTATTAAAACATATGGTATAGTTCAAAACTAACATAAACTTAATAAATAAAAATAAC
Organism: Ricinus communis; assembly: GCF_019578655.1. Taxonomy (NCBI): domain Eukaryota; kingdom Viridiplantae; phylum Streptophyta; class Magnoliopsida; order Malpighiales; family Euphorbiaceae; genus Ricinus; species Ricinus communis. Next base: position 13,585,261 of record NC_063261.1, on the reverse strand, counting down.
TTTAATTGTATTAATTATATTATTAGTATTTTTATTTCAATATAAATCTATTTTGTAACATGTTCTTAGCTTTTAGCCTTGCTTTTCCATTTCAAGCTTTTCCTTTAACATCCTTCTCAAAAGATCTTTTTTTTTTTTTAAAACAAAATTCATGTGAGTTTTATTTGCATTTATTTTGATAAATGGTATTGTAAGATAAAATTCTAGATATTTACATATAAAATATGGCCTATTTTGGCACAACTTTTGATTTTTTTTTTAATTTTCATTAAAAGATTTCCGAAAGAAGCTAAAAAATTTAGCTTTTATCAAACGCCAGTTCGAAATTGCTAAAATAATTTTAGAAAAATAAAAAGTTGTAACCTCTTTTCCAAAAGGATGTGCCTATGGGGACTAACATCTAGTCTTTTGCTTCTTATTTTTTTGTTATTCACTTAATGAAATATAATTAAAAATCAATTTAATCACATTTCATTTGAATAAAATCAATTTTTTTCTAATTTATTCTATCTTAACCACAACTATTATTAAATTCAATTACAAAATTAAGAAAAGGTAAACCAGGATTTAAAGGTATTAAAACAAAAACATTTTACCATTAGAGCTGTTTTTGTCTATTGCCTTTATATTAGTTTTAACTACTTAATTGTTAGAAGAACCATTCTGCCTAAAAATTTAAGCTATGAAACTTGAAACGTGGATAAATATAATGTGCTGAAATATTTAATTAACAATATAGGAGTGGTTCTAGATTCGATATGATATTTATAAATATATACTCGCAAAGGTACGAACCATTCTTATAGTTAAAATGATAAAACATCTTGAGATTGATCTCTCAAGAAATTACGAGGCCACTTATTATAAAGATTAAATATCAACACTAAAATACTAAAAATAAATCTAAACACTCTAATTCAGTATTTTGAAAAAATAATATATTCATAAAAAATAAGACAAACTAATAAAGTAAATATGCAAAGCAAATGCTTATGATTTAAAATTATATAATGGAAATAGTATTTAGCCTAGTCAATTACTTAGTAATCTCATTGTTTTATTTTAAGTCTAAATCTAATGAATGAGATAGTGATGTGTTTTTTCTTTAACCACTCCCACTAATGATGCAATTAAAGTTTCTTCTACCAACATAGATTGAAGTAAAGATAGTGTCTCTAATAAATTCAGCCTAAATATTTTAATAACAACTATTATTATTAAATTGATGTGATAGTCAACTAACAATAACAATTGAAACTAATAAAAATATGAAGATAAAAAATTATTAATTAAATAAATAAATATAATGTTCATATATAAGTAAAAAATGTTAAACTAAACACTTATGAAAAACTAGTCTAATATATTTAATCCAATAATCATAGTATTAAATAGAAAGATATAAAAAATAACAAGATAGTAAAAACTCCCCTGAAATTTAGAATCCTTCATGTAGGAAGATGATTGGTCATCACTATCTACTTTTTGAAAAGCTTCTTACATCTTAAAAGAATAATAAAAACAAATAATAGTGGACATATGCAGATGGAAAATGTAGCAGGAGAGACCTTTCTCTCTCTTAGAACAAATAACTATTTAGAGAAGAATAGAGAAGAATCTTTCTCTAAGTATAATACTTATAAGAGTTATCTTCCTAACTATTCTAAATAAAACAAAAAATTATTAATGGTCCATAGTTACAAAAAACTAAAACTTGTCTCCTTAGGCCTTGTAATTCTCGGCTAAGCCTGTAGAAATAGCAGTTCACACGTCTTAATCTTGGGTCTTTGACAACAGCAGTCCTATTTAAGTTCCTTTTTGAGTATTTTTCTCTATATTTTTATTTCTTGACTAATATTACATGAAAGTAGATAATTAAGTATAAATGAGATAATAATACAAATTTTCACCATATTATATATAGATAACTGCTTTATCATAAATATATACATATAATATAAACCTATCAAGATACCATGTTGAAAGAATATTTCATTAAAAGTCTGAGCTATTAAATAGGATTCAAAAATAATTTTTTTTTATCTCTAACAAATCGGAATAAAATAGTTATATACTTTGTAAATTATTGATAAATAGATCCTCTAAATAATTAATATCATACTTAAAACATATCATATTGGAAATAATTAATAAGAAAAGACTTGAAGAGTTACTTTACTGAACTAAAATTGCAATTAGAATAAAAAATTAGTTTATATATCAGGTCCTATATATGATATAACAAAAATTCTTTGCTAAATTCATTGACTTGCAAAGTATTAATGCAGCTTCTTCTTTTTTTTTTTTTTTTTTTACTTTGGAATTCTGAATTAAACTCTAATTAAAGAAAGACATGATAATTAAATTGCAATAAATTTAATTTTACTGTGAAGTGTGAAGCTTCTAATGAAGCATAAATGGATATTTTTATTAGTTGTAGTATTTGTTTTAGAGCTGTTTTTTTAATTTATTATATGTTTTTTCTTTGCCCCCTTAGTTGAGCTATTCAATTCATGTGGATAGGCTTAGACCTTAACTATTTTCGTAACAAACTACTTTTGTTTCTATATGAAGAGAAGAAGAGTCAATTCATTTTTTTTAATATTTTTAATTAGGTAAAAATTAAAATATTACGAGGTTGCATTTTCCTTTTCCTTTTCTTAATAATTTTTCTAGAAAGAACTCCTGGGCATAGACAACTAATAAAAGAAAACTTCACAAAATTCGTAGCAATATTGGGGTAAATTCCCAACCAGTAAATGAATAATACAAGAAGGTAAATCTACAAAGAAATTTAAAAGAGAACTTACAAAAAGAAAGGGAATTGAGAAAAGAAACAAATGAAGAGCCCTCCCTGGAAAAATTGGGAAAACAATAGAATTTTGTATAACAGATTACAAAAAGGTACAGTTTCTTTCTTTGTCTCTATCGTCATTCCTGTAAGTATGAAAAGATGGTCTTTACCTTCAAACTAACTCCATTAGTTTAATGGAATTCTAACGTTTTTAGTTGTTAGTTTGTGGCTTGATGTTCATATAGTTGTTTGGTGGCCCGAAGTAAGATTTAATTTGTGTCCTTTTATAATATAAATATTATTATGAAAATTATGTAGAATTTATATTTTACATTTGAGATATAAAATTACTAATTAAATTTGTGTATGTAAGTGTAGAAAGTAAATCTTTTCCAATTAATAATATAACTAAATTATTTAATATTTTTATAATATAGTTGAACATAAATAAAATTTTACTAATTTTTAATTTTGAAAGGCTTCTTTCTGCTAAAGCTACTGTAAAAGAGATGGTTAATAATATTTTATAAACTATTCATGCATTTACATAGAATTTATGTTTTTTTTTTATATAAAATCTAATATCTCAACTGATATTTATATTTTCTCATTTATAATTATTTTTATAATTTTCAATTTTAGAAATAAATCTAAACCATCAAAATTATAAAATATATCATGGTTTATTTTTCTTTTTTTTTAATTTTTAAACAACTTTTCTTTAAATTATGATCATGGAATTTTAACTTAAATATATATAAGCTAACATTTTTTCGGTTTAAGATACTTAAGAAGTTACCAATGAGATTATTGATACTAATTATTACTTTATAAATTAAAATTATTTAGAATTTTAAGAGAATTAATAATTGTATCATATTATATATTAGAAAAAATATTTGAGATGTCTGCTCTTTTGGGGGCTCCTTATTTCTTGGGGCCCTATATATAGATTTAATTTTTTTTTTTCTATTTTTAAGAAATGGATGATTACCAATATATTCATAGATCTGCACCCACTATTATATAATTAGATACAAAATTATTATTATTTTGTGAAGCATGAATTAAAATAGATGTGAAACTATCTATTTTTGTGAAATGAACTAAAATAATAGATATAGTAGCCCCTTATAGTCGTAGAGAGAAAATCATACTATTTAGGAGAGCTGATTATGAAATGAATTAACAATGTATATTGTCCGGAGTAATGATCTTTACATGAAAATGAAAACAAATCTAGAGTCATATCATAAACCAAATAATGATGCTATTGTTTCTTCTCAAGTATGTAGTGGTTTTGGATTTTGCAAAGTGTTCGCTAGTCCGGAATGAGCACACTGAGCCTCTAACTATATGTCATAGTCTGCTAATAGATCATTGCAAATGTTTCAGGTTTAAGGAGCGGCATCCCCTTTTATTAGAAGTAATGGTACGTTAATAATTGGAGCCTTAGCCTGGTTGTTCTGTAGGTCTTGGTACACTGGTTGGTTTTCAGAAATCCAAAGGCTAATACTCTTGTGAGTCTCTGTTGCATATACTGTTAGTTGTAGCCCTTAGGTTTTGCTTGCTTTCAGCTGATGTTTTTCCTCAATTGAGTTGGAATCATAAGTTTGATTGTTATGCAGTCTTTACCATTTTCTTAGTTTGTTTCTGCCACCTAACAACAGCCTGGGTTCATTATAATCTACCGGGTATGCCTTCTGTTTGTAATTTAGTAATGATTGATAGTATTTGCTTGGGTTGTCACAATGTAACGTGTCTAAGGTTTTGGTTGTCTGCTCAGTATTTTGTGTATTACCCTCTTGGGATTTTTTAACTTACAATTGAGTGAATTAGACCTCACTTGGAAGGATAAGCCAACTAGGTAAGGTAGATTGACTCTAAGTGTAAGTTTTCCCCAGCTTTTCTATATTGATAAAAATTAATATTTTTTATCAAGAAAATATAAATAAACTATAACAAGACTTATTAAAAATATGAAGATAGAGATGGCAGACTCAGACTTGAACTCAGAAATTCGATCCGACTTGCTCAAAATTCGATCTATTTGAAGCCTAATCTTAATAAAAGAAAAAACTAAATATCTAAATTCGAGATCATCCAAGACTGAAACCACCCGAATCTAACATGACTCTGAGCCTGAAATATTAAAAAATTCAAAATATCCAAATCTGTGACCAACACGATCCAAGACTCTATAATATGCGAATTTATAACTGATACAACCCGATTTAAAATCCAAAATATGACCCGAAATATAATTTTTTATTAAACTAAACATAAAATTTATGTGACATTTAATTATTATATATAATAAATTTAGTACTAATTTTTTTGATGTGTTTTTTTTTATAATTAAAATTTTAAGAAATGTCTTTTGTAATATCATTTTTAAATATCTAAGCTATAAAAATAATTCATTAAATAAAATAACTATCTTATATTCATGTATATAATATATCCAAAAAAAAAATATTAACAAGTAAAAACGGGTTCACATGTTTACCTGCTTCGTTAACATTGAAGAAACTTGATTCCATATATTTTCTTATTGAATTACTTACGTACAAAGACTAGCATAGACTCTTCTTTACAAGATTCTTATTACAATACAAACTAGAAAGAAAATAAAATATTCCTAAAGGATAAGAACATATATGGTAAGAGATAAATACAAAAGATATATAATATTTAAGAGATAAATAATAAATCAAATCTTTTACATTCCCCCTCAAGTTGGTGCATAGGGATTTTGCATGCCCAACTTTTCTAATGCTTGGTAAAAAATTTTAATTGATACTGCTTCCCCCGAAAATCCCGAAAACAAGCTTCTCCCTTCGTTTTCCACTGGCAGCCTTAGAGAAGCTTCTCTAGAGCTGAGACTTTCCAGCCCCGATCCGGTGCCTTCCAGTGAGATTCCGACTGAAATTCTTGTGCTTTCGGACTCCCTGCAATTCGAGCTTCGCGTTGGTGCTTCCGGATTCGAATTTCGACACTGTCGGCAGGGTCAACTTCTGGACCCCGGTGTTTTCCGGACACGCAAAATGTTGACCCTAAAGATTATGTTATAATTTTAATAAAATATTATTGCTATTAATTGTCAATTATGGATAATTTAAAATTAATTGGATTTAATTAATTGTGATTTGTGGTGTGTTGCAGAGTCGAAAAAAATAATTTAGTTTTGATGGCCCGACTTCCGTTAATTAATTGTAAAATATTTAAAGTGTTTCTAGCAGGTTCTGGACCTATTGTACGGGAGGTAAATGTCCGTAATTTAGAGGAGGTTCTGCCAAATTTTTGACAAAATTCTCGAGTCTAAAATAATTTAAGGCAGTCTAATCTAGGGGTCTAGGTCTGAAAAAAATTTAAGAATGTCTATTAACTAAGTGTTTTCATGAATAGATAATCTTTCCATCCCTCTAGCTCCACCCGAAGCGTAGGAGCGGACTGTGGAGCGCGACAGAACTGTGAGTTAAAATTATACAATCATTGTACCATTGGCATATCTAAATTTAATACGATAGCTAATGATTAATATCATTATCGTTATTATAAGTAATTTCATTTAATTGTGAATCATTAGGAATAATATTGCTATTATTATTAGTTAGTTTACCTCGTTATTTACGATATCTTTAATAATGTTATTATAATACTATTAATATTATCACTACTCATAAACTGCATGTTTACTATTCCTGAAATTTCTAAATTTTTAATTCTCATTATGTTATTGAATAAATTATGTTGGCCTGTGATTGTTCTATTTACGATTTTTTACAAATGTTGTGAATGTGACATTGAGATATGGCGATAGTAGAACATACCACCCGATGGGTTACATCAGGACCGCTGCGCACCGGTAATAATTAGAGGCATGTAACAAAGGTTATTTTTGAATTTTGCCCTTGTCAAGTATAACTCTCTGGCTGTGAAAGCTGGACTGCCAAAGAATGGTCCCTGGTCGAGCAATGCTTTTTGGGCACCGACTTAATTGGGCATCAAGTTGTTCAAGCTAGATGTAAGGACCCTAGTTGAGTTTTGCTCTCTGGGCGCCAGACCTATTAGAATAAGAGAGCCAAAAGGCTACTAGCATTTTAGGTTAAGGTTCTATTGAGCCACTCGTCCCATAAGTCTTTAAATGTACTTTCTTTCTAAATTATGACATGACTCGTACTTTAATACAAAATGACATGATATACTGATTAAGTGAATATATATTGAGGAGACTGCAATAGTTACAGGGTTATATGATTTTAACTCACTCTCGATGCTGATAGTTTCAGTTTTATTTTTTTCAGGTGACAGTTAGAATTCTTTGTCGTCTTGCATCTTGATAGCCCGACTTCCTTCTCCATCGGGCCTATTGTAATGAATTTATATGTAATATCCGAAATTTTTATATATTTAATAATGAGTTTTTATTTAAGTTAATTTTAGCTTTATTTTTATTTGGTTTAATTTGAAATGATTTAATGTAAATTTTAATATTAGTCAATTAAATGAATTATTTGTCTATACCCAACTAGCTTGAAATTTTAAGAATTAATTAAGTAAATTATTTGAAGGGTAGATTATATTTTTGGTTATTCTAATTTTTCCCCAATGTATATATATATATATATATATATATGTATAAATAAAATTATATATATTGAAAAATTTGGTAGAAATTGTAAAGGATGTTTATAAAAGAATTTTGGAGAAACTGGTATTTTAATTAACTAGTGGTATTAAAAAATTTAAGTTGGAAAATAATTAGTAAATTGGTTATTTAATTTAATTGTATCTTAGGACTAAATTAGAAATTTATTTTGGAATAAGGATTAAAAGTATAATTTTATTTTTTATGGGGTTCTAATGGAAATTTGTGAATTTGATATTTTTGTAAATAAATATGTAAGTCAGGGGTATATATGTAATTGTGTATTCTCAATAATTCTAATTTGGCCCAAATTAATTAGTTAGGGGTTTAATTGAAAGGCTAAAGGAAACTTTAGGGGTTAAATTGGAGTTCTGCTGGATGAAATTCTAAGTAATTAAGAAAGTTCAGGGACCAAATTGTAATAAGAAAAAGTGCAGGGGTCAAGTGTCGATATTGAAAGAAAGGACAGAAGAAAAGGGAGAGAGAAGCGGGGAGAGAGAGGGAGACGTCGGGAAGAGGAAGGAAGAAGGCTGCGGAGGTCGAAGGCCGGGCGCGGAGGCCGGCCATCTTCTTGGCGTCAGCGGCGTCGGCATGGGGCGAAAGCGCGCAAGGAAGCAGCGACTTCCGAGCTTCGTTTCGGCTGTTTCTGGCGGCCTTTCTAGCCGATCTCAGTGGCGATCGGCTCCCCTCGAAGAGAGCTTCCTTTTGGCGGCAGCGGCGTCGGTTTTGGTGGCCGAAGGAGAGAGTTCCGGCGAAGTGGTGGCAGCCGTGCTTTCTGGCTTTTCCTACAAGCTCCGGCGGAGGATGGAAGATCGGAGGACATATCCCGACTCTCCTCAGCTCAAGCTTCGCAATGGCACCGGTTTCGTGGCGATCGGACTTCGTTTGCAAATCGACGGCCGAGATCGTCCGCAAATCTCTCCGGAGGATCGGGTGTCAGATCAGAAAATTAAAAGCAGGGATCATCATTAGCACGTCGTTTCGAGTCCGATGGTGAGTTCGGATCGTCGATCAGACTCCAGCAGCTGGAGGGGAGTCGACCGAGCAATCAAGCGTCTCGGTAATTTTCTCTGTCCCGTTAATTTTGGAATTCTTGGTTTAATTGTGTGTCTTTTGATTATGTTGTGTATTAGATGATATTTGTGATCTTAAAATAATTGTCTGTCAATTTGCCTGCCTCATGTTTTGTGCTGTTTAGCGGAGTCGGGAAAATAGTGAAGTTTGGAGACCCGACTCTCGTTGTTTGGATTGTTGGATTTTTGAAGTGTTTTTTTGGCAGGTCCTGGACCCGTTTTACGGGGGGTAAATGTCTGTGTTGTAGGGGAGGTTCTGCCGAATTTTCGGTAGAATTTTTCGAGTTGAGATTCTTAGACAGTGAGTCCTGGGAGTCTAGACCTAGGATTAATGATTGATTGTTTCAGCATTTTGATACATTATTTTTCCGTGATTAGATGATTTGTCTGTTTGGCTCGCTCCACCCGAGGCGTAGGAGCGAACTTCGGAACATGTTAGATCAATGAGTTAAAGTCACATAATCTCTACACTATTGCCAGACCTAATTTGATATGCTATCTTGAAATTCATATTTAATATGATTATTAGTATCGCAATATAAATAACTTTATTTAATTATTATTTACTGAGATAAATTTCAATATTGTTACTAGTAATATTATATCGCTATTTTAATAGTTAATGTTATATTCACACAATTGTTATTATTATTTTTCCACATATCGCACGTTGTTTCCTCGAAATTCTGATTCTTTATTTCGATATGTGTTTAATAATTTTGCTAGACCATGATTATTATTATATTTGTTGAATGTGATTTGGGATGAGGCTTTAGTAGAACATGCCACCTGGTGGGTTGCATCAGGACCGCGTGCGCATCGGTAATGATCAAAGATAAGTAATAAGGTTTTTATGGATTTATTTGCCCTGATCGAGCATTGCTCTCTGGGCTGAGTTCAGTTGATTGTCGGAGTTAAGGTCCCTAATCGAGCAACGCTCTTTGGGCGCCGGATTAGTTGGGATTCAAGTGTTCAGGCCGGAGTGAAGGTCCCTGATCGAGCAACGCTCTCTGGGCGCCGACTTAGTTGGGATTCAAGTGTTCAGGCCGGAGTTAAGGCCCCTGATCGAGCAACGCTCTCTGGGCGCCGGTTTAGTTGGAATTCAAGTGTTCAGGCTGGAGGTAAGGACCTTGATCGAGCTTGCTCTCTAGGCGCCAGACCTGTTGGATTAAGAGAGCCGAAAGGCTACTAGAATTTGGGGTTAGGTTTCTACTGAGCCACTCGTCTCGTAAAAGTAAAATTATATTTTTATTTATTTATTTATTATGGTATGATTATAGTATGATAGGTATTTATGTGCATGGTTTGATATATTGATTCGAATAATTAATATTTTCTGTGAAGACTGCAATGGTCTCTAGATTATTTGATTTTAACTCACTCTCGAGACTCACAGTCTCAATTTATTTTTTTCAGATGCGTGACTGTTAGTCTTCCCGCGATTCTTATTCAGTAACCCGACTCCTTCATCATCGGGTGATGTATTTGATTTGGTATGTAAATTGGTAAATCTTAGATTCTCCGAAGTAGTAATCGTAGATGTATCAGTTGTAAATTTTCTGAGTTTCGGGTCTCACCTAGTTCTTCTGGCAGACCGATTTAATTGTGTAAAATTTAATGTTAGTGTAAATTATGGCGTTAATAATAGTAAAAGTTGAGATGAGATTTGTTTGAGTTGTGAGTGTCAGGTTACTCGGGATTCGGTGGCCTTACGCCTACCCATTCCCCAGTGCCGGTCATGGGCCCTCGGGTGGGGTCGTGACATTATACTTTTGTATTTGAATAATTTAAAAATTCTAGACTTTCAGCAGTAGTATCTTTGATATGTTATGTTTAACATGGTTTATAACAAAACGTGAAATGTTATCAATAACCAGTTAGAGATTTGTGTATGGCATGTCAGACAGGATTAATATTATGTTTCCATGCACTTTATTGATTATCGATTAGTAAGGCTTATTACGAGACTTGATGGCCTTAAGCCTACCCATTTCCTAGTGCTAGTCACGGGTCCATAGATCGGGTCGTGACATCAATCACTCGCCATAATAAGTCGGAAAAGACCTGCTAGATTACTGATTTAAGAATGCTTGTTGATTAACAGCAAAAATCTGTGTTTTGTCTTATCCATCATATAATGCTTTTGCAAGAACATTCCAGATTTCACGGGCTGTTCGGATACGAAGATATCTTTTCATGATTTATGTTATCATTAATATGAGTAACCAACTTTTAACTTTTTGGTTTTCAGCATACCACTTGGAATAAGAAAGATCAATTGATTCAAGTTGAGAAAAATCTCCTATAATATAATCTAATTTCTCACGCCCAACAATATGCATCTTCATGACAGACCAAATGTCATAATTGGTTTCACTAAGGGTTATTCTATTTTAAAGCCAGAATTTTCAAAGGAAACATGAATATTTGTGATGATTGTACAATGGTTGATTTAGTGGAGGTTTTGGATGGAGAAGAAGACATGTTTTTCTAATGGAGATTTTACGCAACCTGCTCTAATACCATGAAGAAACTTGATTCAATATATTTTTCTATTGAATTACTACGTATAAGGACTTATATAGACTATTCTTTACGAGACTCCTATTACAATACAAACTAGGAACAAAATAAAATATCTCTTAAGGATATGAACATATATGGTAAGAAATAAATACAAGAGATATATATTATTTAGGAGATAAATAAATAAAAAAATGTTCTTCAAACATATCCAGCTTAAGGTTGGGGATTTTGGCACGATTTTTCAAATGTATCGTAAAGTAAGCAGGGTGAACTAGTTTAATTTCTACTTTTGTAATATCAAAACTCAAGATATATGTGAAAATAGAAGTATTATATATGAATTTAAAAAATTCTTTACTAATAAAATAAAAATTAACGTTCAAGTTGTGTACCACGAGTAGCCTGAAGCTTGGAAGAAGGAAATGTTGGAATAGAGGCAGGCTTGGACTCTAGGAGAAACCTTGAACATCAATGTGATGTTTTGCATCCTTCACAAAGCCAATAGTCCTAATAGCTACCATATGATTCAATTTAAAGTCTTTTGCGACCCTAACATTTTGCGGTCGATAAGTGATCTCCCAAGACAGCATCAAATTGTTCACTATATAATGGTGCTCAACATATTTTCCACGAAAAATGATTCGAAAGCAAGGAGGAATACTCAAATAAAGAATACAAAACTTTAAAAAATGTTAAAATCCCAAACCTTAAGTTGAATGTGTTATCATACCGTTCACTATATAATGGTGCTCAACATCTTTTCCACGAAAAATGATTCAAAAGTAAGAAGAAAGACTTAAATAGAGAATACAACACGTTTAAAAAAGTGCAAAAATTCACAACCTTAAACTGGATATGTTAACGAAGTACGTCAATGTAATACCCAAAATATTTTTTCAATAATAATAATATTAGTAATAATTAATAATGAGTTTTTATTTAAATTAATATTACTTTATTTTTAATTAATTTAATTAGAATTATTTAAAATAGAATTTCAATGCTAGATAAAATAAGGGAGTTATTTTTCTATATCTAATTAGTTTGATTTTCAAAGAAATTAATTAAGTAAACTCCTTAAGAAATAAAAAAAAAATTTGTCACTTAATTTTCTCCCCATATGAGTATATGAATTAAATTTTATATTTGAAAGTTATGAAAGAATTGGTAAATAATATTTTTACAAAAGAATTTATTGGGGAATAGCAAATTTTAATTAGCTAATGGTGTTGATTTTAATTGGAAAATAGTTAGTAAATTGATTAATTAAGTTAATTAAGTGTTATGATTAAATTGACAATTAATATTGGAATAAGGATTAAGAATATAATTGTTTTAATTTGGGGTTTTAAATGAAAATTTGTATGGTTGGTATTTTTATAACTAAATATGTCAATAAGGGTATTTTGGTAATTTTACTTTTAAAAGCAAGGGTAAATAAGTAATTCTCTGTTTTCAATAATTTTAATTTGGCCCAAATTAAGTAGTTAGGGGCTTAATTGAAAAGCTAGAGTAAAGTTAGAGGATTAAACAGAAATTTTACAGGGTGAAATTGTTAATAATTAATAAAGTTGAGGGACTAAATGGTGAAGAAGAAAAGTTGGAGGACCAACTTGCAATAAGAGAAAGGAAAAGAAAGAAAGAAAGAAAGGAAGGAGAATTGGGGAAGGAGGAGAAGAAAAAGGAGAAGGAGGAGTTGTCGTCCATGGCAGGTGGAGAAGGAGGCCGCTCAAGGAGCGGTGGCGACAGCTGGTGGAAGAGCCGATGCTGGCGAGTCCAGGGGCAGCGACAGCGCTAGTGTGCAAAAAAAGAAAAGGGGAGAAGAGGCAACAACTGTCCGGCGTCGTTCATGGAGTGTCCAGCAGTGCCAGCAGCTACTTGTGGTGGCGATCAACTAGTCGAAGAGTGAACTTTCTTTTGGGAGCAGCGGCGACGCAAATGGTGGCCGGAGTTGGAAGTTTACAGTGGAGAGAGAAAGTAGCTATAGCCGGAATTTTGAGCATTCTCCGGCGAGTTTCGGCAAGCTTTGGCCGATTAGAGGACATATCCGGACTCCCTTCAGCTCAAGCTTTCCAATTGCACAGGTTTCGTAGCGATCGGACTCCGTTTGAAAATCGACGGCCGAGATCGTTCGTAAATTTCTCTGGATGATCGGAGGTCGGATCAGAAGATCGGATGCTGGAACATTATCAGTGCGTTGTTTCGAGTCCGTAGGCACGTTCGGATCGTCAATCGGACTCCGGCGGCCGAAGGCGAGTTGACCGAGTTGTCAAGCGTCTCGGTAATTCTCTAGCCCGATGATTTTATAGTTTGTTGAGAAAATTATGCGATTAATTATTGTATTGAGCATTAGAAAAATATTGTGAGGTTTGTTTGTCGAAATAATAAATTGTCGAACCGTCTGCCAATAATCGTGATTTGTTATGTGTGGCGGAGTCGAGAAAAATAATAAAGTCTTAGTGACTCGACTCCCATTAAATAAATTTTTGGAAGATTGAAGTGTTTTTTGCAGGTTTTGGACCCGTTTTACGGGGTAAACGTCCGTAATTTATGAGAGATTCTACCGAATTTTCGGTAAAATTTACCCGAGTTGAAATTCTTAGATAGTTAATTCTAGGAGTCTAGGCCTAGGGTTATTTATTAAATATTTTATTTTTTCTGATTTAATTGTTTCCATGATTAGATAATCCGTCAGTTCGACTCACTCCATCCGACGCATTGTAGTAGAGCTATGAGGTCGTCAGAATTGTGAGTTAAAGTCATATATCTGTTTACATGTGTCATGCTAAGATTTTATGTAATAGCTCTAATATTTTAATTATTTATTTAATTACTATTCATATATGTATCATTTTCTGCATCAATGCTATTGTGAATGCATGTTGACTCGGGATGAGATGGTAGTAGAACATGCCACCTAATGGATTGCATCAGGACCGCGTGCGCACCAGTATAAATTTGAGACAGATAGTAAAAGGTAAATTTAAGACTTGCCTTGGTCGAGTTTAACTCTCTGGGCTGAGCAGAGTGAGTTTGCCGAAGTGAAGGTCCCTGGTCGAGCATTGCTCTCTAGGCGCCGGCTTTATTAGAAATTTAAATGACCATACTAGATTTAAGGACCCTGGTCGAGCTTCGCTCTCTGGACGCCAGTTCTGTTGGAACGAGAGAGCCGAAAGACTAAGGCTGTTAGTAATGGGGATTTGGATTCTATTGAGGTACTCCGTCGGGTAGTATGTAAAATTCATTCTATAATAAGCATGGCATGACACGTGTTTTTGCATCACTTAATATTTTATTTCAAATTAAATAAATGTGTTATTGAAGTGTTTGTATTTGTTTTTGGATATATGATTTTAACTCATTCTCAAGACTCACAGTCTTAATTTCATTGTTTTTAAGTATTGTTAGCTTTTCTGCAGTTCTTTCATTTACCAGCCTGATTCCTTCATCTTCAGGTTAAATATAACTGCTTTTATTGGTATTGTTGACTTTTAAAATTTCTAAAATCTCTGCAGTAGAAATTTTAGATTTATCATTTTGTAATGGCTTGTAAATTCAGGTCTTGCCTATTCATGCTAGCAAACCAAATTTTAAATGTAGTATCTGATGGCTAAAGGTTAATTGTAGAAAGTGCCAATGGACAGAGTCCGGATTACATTTTGTTTGAGTTAGAGAATGGTAAGGCTTACTACGAGATTTGGTGGCCTTACACCTACCCATTTCCTAGTGCCGATCACGAGCCCACAGATCGGGTTGTGACAGTCAAATCTCGACCCATTTAATTATGCAATTGTATCAAAAATAATTACTTTAAAAGGCTTGTACCATTGTCATATTGTTCGATGGTGTTAGCCACCTTGCCTTTTACAGAATACCCTAAGGACATGCATTGTTGCATTTTATCTAGATCCATTCCACCACCATTATCATCAATCAACAACATTTGGCACCCCTCCTTCGGATTTGCAAGACGTTTAAAAATCGTGCCAAAATCTTCAACCTTAAGTTGGATATGTTATTGAAACAGGTCAAACATATCAGCCTATTTAAATATTTAATTGTTCCAAAAATAATTACTTTAAAAGGCTTGTATGCAAAACAAACAACTTAAATTCTAAAAGAAAAGTAACTTCGTTATTTTCTCTCTTTCAGTTTTAATTCAAAACCCACTATTGTTTGACCAAGAACCTTTTTTTCTCACTTTTTATAATTGCTACTGTAATTACATAAGCTGATGAACAATTGAATTGATTTTCTATTTATTTTCAGGAACTAATTTAATTTTCACCTTTGTAATGTCAAAACTCAAGATTTATATGAAAATAAAAGTATTATGTATGAATTTAAGAAATCCTTTAGTAATAAAATAAAAATTAATATCCAAGTTGTGTACCACGAGTAGCCTGAAGCTTGGAAGAAGGAAAAGTTGAAGAATTAAATAAAATAATTTAAGATGCTTATTGATAATGTCTTAGCCTGAAGGGCTTATTGGTCTAGTTAATCCTTGTTATGTTTGCAAATTTAAGAAGGCTCTTTATGGCCTTAAGGAGGCTCTAAGTGCTTGGTATGATAGTCTCAAGGTAGCCTAGATAGGTTAGGGTTTCACTAATAATAAGTCGGACTCCTCTCTCTTTGTTTATATCTTTAGAGTTGATTTGATATATCGCATGGTTTATGTGGATGACATTATAGTGACAGGGAATAATACTTAGTTGTTAAAGAAATTAGCTGGTGATTTGAATGTAGTTTTTCTCCTTGAAGGATCTAAGTTCTCTGCATTATTTCTTAAGCATAGAGGCTTTCAGGGATTCATATGGTTTATACTTGTCATAAGCTAAATACATCAATGATTTGCTTAAGAAGGTCAAGTTTGAAGGTGCTAAGCCTTGTTCCACTCCAACTACTCTTGGCAAGACCTTATCAAAGTTCGAGGGGAAAGGATTGGAAGACCTTATAGTTTACAGAAGCACATTTGGTGCTCCTCAATACCTAACTTTGACAAGGCCTCACTACCTTTGTTGATGGTGATTGGGCTAGTTGTTATGATGACAGACGTTCCATTAGAGCTTATTGTGTATTCCTAGGCTCAAATTTAGTGTTTTAGAGTTCCAAAAAGTAGACTGTTGTCTCTAGATCGAGTACAGAGTCAGAGTATAGAGCATTGGCTCAAGTTGCTACAGAATTCTGCTCGATGAAGTCTTTAATGAGTGTGTTAAGAGTAAAGCTAAACACATTACTTGTGGTTTGGCCTGATAACATTGGAGCAGCATCTCTTGCTGCCAATCCAATATATTATGCTAGAAAAAAATATATTGAAAATTGATGTTCACTTCATTCAGGGCATGGTATTAAAGAAGCAGTTGGAAATTAGATTTGTCTTTACTAGTGATCATGTGGCAGATGTTCTAACCAAAGGAGTTTCAGTTACTAGATTCCTAAATTGAAAAGCAAGCTCTGGGTTGAAGTCTCTCCCTTTCACTTGAGGGGGAATATTGAGATAATATGTGCATCAGAAGTTAGGAGTAACTCGACTGCAGCTGATCAGGATCTTAGTGCCACATCAGCAGCAAGGCAGTTGGTGTGTGAGTCAAAGTCAACAAGTTAGTTATGGCTAAAACCAATTCTCCTGCCAAAGGTGTAATTAGCAAAGTTGGTTGTAACAACTTTAGTGTGTTGTAATCAAGCTTTATATATATGAGCAAATATATTATGTTTGGATTAATCAAGAAAGAAAGATTCATTTCCATCAAGTTCTATTTTCTCTGTCATCCATTACGAGGTATTGAGTTCTCCATCTTTGCGAGTGGTAAAGAAAAAGAATAGTTTTAATTCAATATTCAAATAATTGGGTTCGTCAAAAGACATCTATAAAGTCGATGTGGCTTAGTGCCATCGAGTGGAGCGTTCTTCTCAGAAAATTGCAATCTACTACCCCGTTGTTAGGAATAATTTTTTTACATATATTTCTTGATGTTTGATATTTATTTATATTTTTTATTTCAAGATATACTTGTTAATACTCATTAATGGAATATCCATATTTCTTCTAAAAAAACCATCTAACTGTGGAAGTAATATACCCGAAATAGTTGAGAAAACCCTATAAAAGAAAGTTAATTATCAACAGCTAAATTTATTTGTGCCTAAGTAATTAATTATCACTAAAGTATCCCTCCAATAACTATTTTCATTCCTTTCGAAACAATCATGCTACAAAGACGTACTATTACTGTTAGAAGGATTGTTTCTATATCAGCTTATCTCTAAAAGTTAAGTGTTTTGTTCATTTTTCAACTACCTTGTTAATCTTAGAGATAAGGCTGATATGTAAAAATGAAACTAAATATCATCATTTTCATTAGATGAGTCTTTTGATGACGTGAATGGATTAGAACCACGTAATAACTTCTCGTTCGTTAGTGGGATATTATTGTGGTCGGTTACCTTATAAAAATCTATTGTTATCCTAATTTTTAAAGGTTACTTTAATCTACTTTCAATCCTTCCATATTTTTACTATGGTGAGTCAGAAAACAACTTTTTGAGAGTGGAATGACTATAAAAATTTGATTAGCTTTAAGTATTTGAATACAACTTTCTTGGAAATCGCTTTGAAGAATCCTCAAATAAAAAATATTGAATTTTCTTTTGCAAGTAAAAGAAAAGAATATTTGATACTTCTTAGCGCATAAATATTGAAAACTTACTCTTATTTTTTGAATACAAACACTTGAAACATTGATAAGGATTCAGGGAGGAGATTGAAATAAAAAATGGAAGCTTCAGGCTTTGAAAATGGGCTTTAGAGGACATAATATCTTTTTCTAGTCAAAGACACAAGGGTTGGCAAGGGCCTTAAACACTTGAAGCCATGAAATATCATATTCGTTTTGAAATATCATATTTAGATTACTTTAAATTACTAAATCAAAAATTAAAAAATATAATCATATATGTTAAGAGATGTTTTCCTATATGGATGACGATTGTAAACGAAGATGTACTTATATACTTAACCTATAAATAATTGATATATATTAATTAGTAATAAATTATCAAAATACATATCGATCAGTTCATATCTTAATTTAAATAAAATCTCAAATTCGAGTTTCTTTTTTCATTTGTAAATTAAAGCAAGTAAATCTAAGAAAATGTAAATGAGATGTTAATAGTCCCTTTTAATTTAACTAAAGTCTCGAGTCGAACTTTAGGCATACAACTACATTAAAATTCTTAAAATACCGTTTTACTACCTATAAAAGTCCTGCTCGGCACGCTCTAAATTAACTCTAAATATTTGTAAACTAAAAAAAATTAAAACAAATAAAACTTTATTTATATAAAAACTATAATCACATATATGTCATACCAAACTAAAAAAACAATTAAAAATTTTCTTCATCCGTGGATATTTCCTCGGTTAGTCTATTAAGAGATTAATTCGAAGTCCACGAAGATACAAATAGTAAAGAAAAGACATGACAGAAACACACAATGCCAACATCCAATACAAGGAGACACCAATCCCACTACTTGGAGATGTATTAGGTTCTCCATCCTTTCCTTGTGCATTGCTGTCTTGGGCATTTGCTTCACGGGTTTTGTCTTCTTCGGGTTGTAAACTTTCCTGGTGCTGGCTCTCCAAATTTGGGTTTTCCAACTGGTCATCCTTTCCTTGTGCATTGCTATCCTGGGCATTTTCTTCAAGGATTTCCTCTTCTTGGGGTTGTGAATTTTTCTGGTACTGGATTTCCAAATTCGGGTTTTCCAATTGATGTTCTTGGATATTACATCTTTGTAGATTGATGCATTGGGGATGCAAACATTGTGGGTTAGAGCATTGAAAGTTTCCCCAGCAAGGATTCACCATATTACAATAGGGATTTACCCAATAAGGGTTCACCAAAGAAGGGTTACCACAAATTGGGTTCACCATGTAAGGATGACTTCCCCAGTAGTAATAATAAGGGTTGGACAACTGAGGTCCTCCCATTTGTTGGGAATTTCCTGATTGGAATTTCTCATCATCTTCAATGTTTCCTCCACAATCGTATTTACTTTGGACATCTCCTCTTTGAGCAATTTCATTTACTTGATGACCAGTTTGCTGGAGCTCTTGATCGTCTGATTGAGTCTTTCCTGCTTCTTCTGGGATTCTTGGATGATGGCTTTCCCCACCCAAGTTTGATTCTTGATTGTTCTCCTGCTCGTACATTTTTGCAATTATCCACTAAAAAATCAATCTTTTGTTTTCTTAAATCTTTTTCTGGTTCCCTTGATCTGATGCAGACAAGAAAATTTGCATCTTTACATGGACACAGCAAAAGGATGCTGCATTACTAATGTGATTTTGGAAGTGCATCTTTATATAGACACAGCAAAGAACCTGCATTACTAATGTGATTTTGGGAATTGCAAGGTCAATTAAATAAAAATCATGTGCTTCCAGCTAATAGGTATAACCATCCAATTATTTAAGTAGACCAAGACTTGGGGCTTAGCCCCCTCTATTACCCCAAAAAAACAATAGAAAAGAAGTAGACCAAAACTTCACCGTTCATAATGGGAATGGCAAATAATTTTAAGTATTACATTTGACAAGAGACTTTTGGTAGTTGATGACCATTATTAATTAGTATTATTTTAGTAATCTTAGTCATCAATCTAGATGTGATTTAAAATATATGAAGGAATAACTTTTAAGGGAAAAAAGAAAACAAGAAGGAAGAACGAAAAACAAATGGCACCAACGTGCTTAGCTTGGCCTACGTCCATAATTTTAATTTAAAACTACTTTAATATGCATTTTGTCCGCAACTCAATTAAGTATTTTTTTTAAATTATTATAATTTATAATATCAATTAAATAATTAATAGAATATATATGTTAAATTTATTTTTTTATTTTAGTTTTTTCTTAAACAGAATATCATAATCATCCTCGCATGTATAAAAGTAGATATTATGGCAATAAAATCGGTTAATTTTGATTTACGATTCTGATTTCGATCGGTTTTAATCAATTTAAAAATAATAAAAAATTAATAAAAATAAATTAAATTTTTTGTATGAGAACTAACAGTTTCAATGAGGTTGAATTCGTCATTTTTTGTTCCAAACTGATTCGAGTCCGTTTTCAATTTTGACGGTGCGATTTTGTCTCCAATCTAGATTGTGGCCAAACCTATATTATACTATGTCCATAACAATAAACTTTTGCAGTTAAAATTATAAAGTATTATAAAAGATAAAAAAAGTGAAATTTAATTATTTTTAGCATAAAATATATTGCATTAAGAAAATCAATCCATCATTGATCACATGTCCCCGTGACTAACTACTAATCCATTTATCTAACTTATCAATTTTTAATCTAAATGTCGAAAGCTAATATAACCAATGTGGGAATTTATAAATATAAAAAAAAATCGTAATTTCATTAACAACATAAAATATATATGAACAATTAAAATTCATTATTCATTAGTAACTAAATGTTAGCAATATAAAATTAAATAAAAATAAAAAATAAAAACAAAGTATAAAAGCATATAAAAGAAGAATAACAGTTGATACAGTTTAAAAAAAAAAACTTAAATAGCTTTAATATCTTCTTATCAAAAAGATTTTTTTAACATCATTTTTAGGTAGAAATCATACAAGAATAAAATATATATTATGTTTGGCCTTTCTTATAATTAATAAATAAAAAATTCACTGAAAAATTAGTAAAATAAACAATTAAACTATACCAAAATTTAAAAAAATATGTAGAAAAATAGAGAACATAAAATTCATAAATGAACTCAAATTAGTAAATAAAGAAAAGCAAAAATAAAAATAAATATATCAAATGAATAATTGAATTATAAAATAATTTTTTTATAATATAGCAAGAAATACCATAAGAAAATAAAATAAAAAATAAACTACAATAATAATATATAAATTGTATGCAAGATTAAAATTTGAAAACTCGTTTTATTTTATTATAAATTAAAAGAGGGAAAAATATTTTTTTATAAATTGATATTTATAAAAGAAGTGACAAGTGTCATTTTTTTATTATCTTACGTGGCAAGCATTGGTTAAATTATTCTCTTTGTTTCAGTTTTAATATATATTATTCATTTATCACTACATTGCACAATATTTTAATTATAATTTAAATTTATAACTAAAATTTAATAGATCTTGAATATTTAATATTTATTTATAATATTTTAAAAATAACATCAAATTAAATATTTTTAAATATTCTTTTAATTTTTTAATATTTTAAGATTTTATTAATGCAATAATATCAAAATTATTTTAAAATATTTATTAATTAATTTTAGTATTATATAAATTAATACTATCAATATAATTAATATTACTATTTTTAGGATTAGAAATTATTATATAATTCAAAATTACTTCTTTAATGAATATAATTTAAAATCTTATTTTTTAAAATTAGAATCATTATCTAATTAAAAATTAATTTATTAATTAATATAATATTAAAATATAATTAAAATACTATTTTTTAGAATACAATTAGAATCATTACCAAATTAAAAATTTATTTATTAGTTAATATAATATTAAAATATAATCAATATACTATTTCTTAAAATTAGAGTCATTGTTTAATTAGGAATGTAACTTATTAATCAATAAATTAATAAAAAATTATAAACTTACATATAAACATAAACCTAATGTGTCAAAATTAAGTAAATCTATATGTCAAAATATAAGTACATATGTTAAAAAAGTGTTATATCTTAAATATATATATATGTATATATATGAGTTTCCTATTTTATTTTATTTGTAACTACAAAAGAATGCAAATATAAAAAAAAAATAGAGAAAATAATATATCTATTTTTTTACTAAGTAAAAAGAATGTAGGTAAAATTAGAAAAATGATAGATATCTCTTGTAGAAAGTTAGTACGGCCGAATTCTGAATGATAAGTTTTTAAGTTTTTTTTTATAGTAATAAATGATGAGAGAGTAATTCAAACTTAAGACTTTACTCGATTAAGATATGCACTTATCACGAGACTAAGTATGTTTTAATTTGGTACTTAAAGAATTAAATTAAAAAAAAATTAATTAATTAATATTAATATTAATAAAAGCTCTGTATTTTATATGATTAAATTATAAAAGAATTTTTTAAATAAAAACAAATTCTAGCGCATTCATTTGGAAGATTTTACTGTTTATAGATCCTAACTATTCTCATATCTAATATCTAATATGATGTAGGAAATACCTTGAGTGAAAACCAATAAAAAAAAAAAGGTTTATTTATAAATATACGGGAAATGGGCTGTAGAATTTTATTTTTACGGTCCAAATGATCTAAAATCTAATAAAATTTCGTTTGTATGGTAATTTTTGGAACTATATTATAATATCCTTTTGATATCCTTTTAATATCATTTTTCTTAATAAAACTATGAAAATTTCATTTTTTTTTTACTAAATTCTAAAAAGAAATCGTATAAATAAAAAAAAATTTAAAAAAAAATGAAAAGAAAAATTAAAAGAAAAAAGTTATCAAATTAGTTTTTCTAAAAGAAAAATTGTGTCCCATGAAATTTCTTTTAAAAAAACAAAAAGGAAAAAAGCCTTTGGTTAACCCTAATCCATCAATTCCAACCAAATAATACTAATTTGGCTATATACATTTAATCTTGCCAGTCCAATAAGAATTTTTCTTTCTTCCACTTCTTTCTTTTTCTCTCCTCTTTTCTAATATCATCTCAAATAATCTATTGAACGAAATAATAAAGTAATCATAATTTGTTTTAATCCATTAATAAGATAAAAGTAATTTATATAACTTTTTAAAAAAAAACTAATAACATGTAATCACAGGTTATCAATTAAAATAAAATTTGCTAAAATAACATAAAATAGTTTTAAAAATTCATGCACTTTTAAAATATATACGAAAAGTTAGCTAAATTAATGAAAAAATATCAAGATGATTGTCATTTTCTGTAATTTTACAATAAATTTCATAATTACAAAAATTTTAATATTTTTTATAAATTTGACACTTTTTCGTAAATCATTAAATTTTATGAAAGTTATTATTTTTTCGTAATATCATTCATTTTTTCACAACTAATTTTACTTACAAAAAATTAGTGTATGTCATTTTTCATAATTTAACAATACATTTTGCGACTGCAAAAAATTTAATACTTTTCATAAATTTGTCAATCTTTTTGTAATCACTAAATTTCACAAAAGTAATCATTTTCTTTTGTAATATCAAACTAGTAACACTTATAAAAAAATTAGTATAGTTTGCAAAGAAATATAAAAACAATTGTTATTTTTCATAATTTTTTAATATATTTCGTGATTAAGAAAAAATTTATTATTTTTCTGTAAATTATTAAATTTTATAAAGTAATTACTTTTTCATAATATCAATTATTTCTTCGCAAGTAGCAACATTTATGAAAAATTAGTATAATTTAAGAAAAACATGAACAAGATTGTCATTTTTCATAATTTGACAATATATTTATATTTTGCGATTACAAAAAAATTTAATATTTTTAGTAAATTTATCATTTTCTTGTAAATCATTAATTTCGTAAAAATAATTATTTTTTCATAATATTATTCTTTTTTCGCAACTAGTAACACTTATGAAAAATTGGTTTAATTTGTAAAAACATATGAAAATGATTATTATTTTTTATAATTTAATAATATATTTCGCGATTACGAAAAATACTAAATTTTTCTTAAATTTGTCAACTTTTTCGTAGATTATTGAATTTCGTAAAAGTAATCATTTTTTTTTTGTAATATCATTCATCTTTTCGTAACTAGTAACACTTACAAAAAAATTAGTATAATTTGTAAAAACAAATGAAAAGGATTGTTATTTTTTATAAATATTAACTACTTTCGTAATTATAGAATTATAGAAGATTTAATGCAAGTCATTTTTACTTATAGAATTTAACATATAAAATTTAAACTAATTAAGAATCAATAGTATTTGATATAAAGTAAAATTACTTTATTTTAAACAACAAGTATAAATATAAAGACAAAGCATCATTATTGAATGAATTCAAAAAAGATTTTGCATTTAGTTTTGAGGCAAATTAATTATATTTCAAATAAATTCAACTTGCTAAAAGTTTTAGATCCGATAGATATCAATACATTATATATGGGTAGCTGGTGGAGATACCAACCCTTTTATAACAGAAACAACAAGTATCTAATGGTTGAAACTTTTGCCACAAGTAAAAAAGTATCAACATAATTTATGCCAGTTTGCTGATTGTATCCTTTGGGCACTGATCTGTTCTTGCAATGTTCAAGAAAGCCATTAGACATATATTTGAGCTTGTAAACCCAATTGCATCCAGTAGGCTACTTTCTAAAAGGTAAGGGAACTAAGTCCCATGTGGGATTAGCATGTAATTAGCTTCTAACTCAATTATCATTGCCTTTTTCCAACAGCTAAATTGAATAGCCTGGTCTAATGTGAGTTGCAATATTGAGAAAATAGAAGGAGAAAGATGGAAGTAAGATAAAACAGAAGGTAGGACATGAGCAGAAGGCTATGAAGATGTACTAGCAGAGGACTTGTTTGTTTTAAGCTGACAACAATAAGCTTATAAATTTAGCAGAAAAATGAGCAGATCTAATATGCACCATGCGAACTGCTGTTAGCCCTAAATCTTAGAAGAACGTGAACCTAAGATCTTCTGGCCCTTGCAACATGTTGGGTATTCTTATGCTCAACTATACTATTTTACTGAGGAATTTATATATATAGTTGGCTTGATGGATGATTCCCCTAGATTCATAAAAAGAAGGAATATTAAACGGAGTACTGATGAACATACAAAGCATAAATTCTCTAGGCTCAGAGTTGGATTTTATTAAGAAGCTTCCAGTAAATCTACAGTAATTATTCGTAACATATATGGATTTGATAGAAACAGGACTCAGTATGTGTAAATTAACTAATTCGAAAAATGAAGTTGAACAAATAGTAGTAATGGAAAAGGACAAGCTTTTCTATTTGGGTAAATGATATTTTTCACTGTGGACATTAACAGGTTAACTAATACTAGAATTTAGCTTTTGAAGTCTTGGCTTCGATACATGACCAGAACTAAGATGTCATACACTATCATCTGTTTGTGTTTATTTATGCACAAAGCAAGATCATTGTGAGAAACTAAATTAGAAAAATTGAGAACAAAAGTTGAAGGAATATCTTGAGGAAGAGCCAACTTACACAAGTCATTCTCTTGTTTAGCTACACTGATCATCTTCCATTGTTGGACATCCTGGATAAAACACAATGTGCAATGCTTAAATAAAAGCAATGTAAATTGACACAGATTTGAAATCCATATAAATTGAGGTTTTTTTTTTTTTTTTTTTTTTCTAGTTGAAACTGCCATTTCTTAACTAACAAAACCCAGCAGGGTTTGCTTACCTGGAAAAAATGGAGAAATTGATATGCAGAACTCAGAGTCTTTGCTGAAATGGAAGTCATTCACTTTTACTTCCTCTTCCATTGATTAAATATCATTCTTAAAAGGTTGACTCGTTAAAAAACCTTACCAAGTAAAACCTGAAAGGATAAAATTTCGGCAAGGAAAAATAGTGAACCAATAGTCAAGAATGCAATAACAATAAAAAGCAAACCCCAACCGTGAAAAGAAGAAAAACTACAATGGCATATTAACCCAATTCCAGCACCATGCAATTCAGCCAAAAAGCTAAACATAAGTAGTGTTGAACATTAAATATTAAATCTTTCTTTCTTTAACATAAAAAACATAACTTGAATGCCACTTTTCATATTGAAAATCAAATCAGCCAATGATTCCCTCAATTTCCTGTAGCTTGAAATCCACCACCACGCACTTCAGCTTCAGGTTCCATCGGTAATTTCACAGGTGCTTTGGAAACAAACAGCAGTGATAAAATTTGTAAAATTTGAAGATTTCTTTCTTCAGCAGTGAACTCAGTTCAATCCCTCATTGTGCGAAAACTTCACAACAAATTCCATACATTTATTACTTTATTATTTGACATTCTTAGTGTTAACAAAATAGGTAAAATTTGTTAACTCTAAAGATCTCTTGCTTATAAATTATCACTCTTCTACACTGAAAAATGCCAATCTGTTCATATTGCTTGCCATTACTATTTCCACTCCAATGCCAATGGATTCTGTACATGGATGATGAAAACTATAATCAAAAAGCCAGTTTTTGTTGAATTTATATGGAGGAGGACTTGATTGCACACAAAAGATGTCTACAATATTAAACAAAAATTTAGTACAAAGTATTTGTACTACAAAGCACACTAGTACCCCTCACACTCTCACCACACACTAATTATTCAACGTTCATGCATTTCTAAACAAACAAAACTTTCACAGACCAAACACATCTTTTTTTACTCAATTTTTTGGCCTCACGCTCACACTACTGCTCACTTCTCCCTTTTGCACACACTAATCTATTCACCGACTCACTCTCACTCTCACTCTCATATCACACAACCAATAGCTACATTTATAGCCTTATAAAGTCGGTGACATGGAGCTTCATGATTGGCGGTGGACTTTGCACATTCTAGAGCAGCTTAAGTGAATATTCTAGAATGAAGAAAGGTAGTGGTGGCTCTCAACAGATTTCACCCAAGATTTTTGACGATTCTATATAAAAATTTAAAGGGCAAACACCCATATAAAGATCATGAGAGCATTATACCTTTTGGGTGAGATCTTACATCCTTAACACTCAGAAAATTAAGCAATTCAATTGCAGCTCTGTGAAAATTTAAACAGGTTAACTAACAAAGGAAATGATCGGGTTGATAGATGAATAAACCTGCCGAAGCTTGGAGCATTTATTTAAGCCAAAATCAGTAAAATGGGGATGGTGAGAATCCATTCAAATATCATTTATAAACCATTTTCCGCAATCATTACATTCTTTTAAGAAACAAAAAGAAACATTTTCAGTAATAACCCAATCATGAAAAGGAATTAATTCTGAATCATAGAAAGAATGTGAATCTGATCATAGTTAATATATATGTTGAGATCACCTGATTTGGGAGTCAATGCCTGCTAATCAGTTCTTTGCTTTCTTTTACAAGAAAAGGCATCTAAAACCTACAAAGGCCTTGTTCTGTTTCATAGCTTATTGTCTATTGTCCTGTGCACAGAGAATAAAATTGGTTCAACCTTCACATAAATTTGGTGAATTCAGAAACGAACATTGATGAGGAAATAAATAAAAAGAGGAGCTATCTCTTACCTTAAATTGCCACACTTCTTCAAAAAACCACAAATTCTTCTTCAACTGTAGAGATAAAATGGAAACAGAACCACCAAAAAAAGCAAGCAAATCTATTAGAATTGCTTAACCTGTTACTTCTTTACTGCAATCCTGATAGGTAGAAGAGATTTTGCAATCAGATTCATGAAATTTTGTTTTCTTTCAAGATTTGAATGAGAAGTGAAGAGAAGAAGCAAAAGGATGTAGTTGCATTCTTTTCACTTGTAAAAATGTAGAGCAACTTGGGAGCTGGATTGGACAACATACATATCTGTGTCATTCATGCAGCAGCAGCAGCATTGAAATTCACCTTCAAGCCCTAATGAATCCATGCAATCTTAGGCAAACTGCCATCACTTTGCTGCCTCTAAATTTTAGTGGCCTCTATATATCTGATCATGTTTTCCTTTACATCTGCTTCACTCTGCTCAAATAAAAGCAATGCAAATGACACAGATTTGAAATCATAAAATTATAGAAATTGAATGAGTATTTCTCTTCTTATTGAAGCAACCATTTGTCAACTAACAAAACCCAACAGTGTTTGCTTTCATGGAAAAAATGGAATAGTTGATAATGCAAAAACTGAGAGAGTTCTTGCTGAAATGGGAATCATATACCTTTTATTTCCTTTTCCATTGATTATAATACTTGTACAGAAAATGATTTTAGGTACTTAGTAAAGTTATATTGATAATATTCCTATTATTATTATTATTTGTAGGAAGCATACAATTGGCAGTAGTTCAAAGGATTAAGCTGGAATTTTAACAAGTATATTGTTGTTACTCAGACCTTCTGGGTTTGGCAATATGAATTAATTATGAGTTTTACAGTTTTCATATTTCATATTTGTAGCACTTTTAGCCAATTAATTAAAGAGATTTAAACCTTGGTTTGATTTTTCAAATGTGGTGAAAAATACTAAATTATAAAACTAATTTTCATAAACAAAAGGTTTTATTATTATTTTTTTTTTTAGCTTTTTATCAATCAAATAATACAAATAAAGAAGAAACTATAATCAATCAAATTAAAATAATAAAATATGAGATCAACTAACAAAATCAATAAATTATTTATTTTGAAACTTTTTATCCTAAATAATGAAGAAAATGAATAATAAATAAATAATAACTAGATTAGAAACTAATTGATCACCAACTAAAATAAAAATAAGGAGTAATTACTATAGCCCATGTATTTTTTTATATTATACTAGTTACCTCTTAACATTCAAAAATTGTATTTTTTTATTATTTTATTTTATAATTTTATACTAAAATGTCATTCTGTCAAATTTCTGTTAAACAATCATAAACTAGGTTTGGCTTTAGACTATCTATCTAATGTATTTTATGTGTAATACATAAATTGCTTATACTAGAATATTATTGTCTCTTAGTAAACTTACCTCTTTCGTATAAAATCAAGAGAGTCAAAAGATTAAATTGATAAAATAATATTTTAATTTTAATTATTAAATTTATTATTAAGAGACTCATCTAAAATTATACTGTGATCAAATTAAGGTAAAAAAATTTTTAGCAAAAATTAAGTTTAGTGTTTGTATAAAATAATTAATTAATATTTTTTTACTTGCTCTAATTCTTTTAGTATAATTTTATCTTAGTAAAGCTTAAACATTTTAAAAAGTACTTATATTTAGCAAAATATTAAAAATTCATATAATTTAATTTTAAATTATTAAAATATAATAAGTATTATCCTTATTATTAATCTTGTTCCACTAGAATTACAACTTTAATAAGAAATTTAAAGATCAAATTATATATTCTTTATCAATTTAACTATTTAATTGTATTAACTTTCAAAATGTAAGAGGATTTTAATGCAATAAATACAATATATAAGGGATAATTTATATATTATACTAAAAATCAAGAGAAATAGTATAAAAATAATCTAGTTAACAATTATTTGATGAGAATTCTCACAGAATGACTTTTTAGTGTAAAATTGTAAAATAAAAAAATAAAAAAATAATTTCTAAATATTAAAAAGTAAATAATATAATATAAAAGACCATAGAGAGCATATAGTAATTACCCGTAAAAGGGATGAAAAGAAAATCAACAACCAAACTTAACATTTCATTTTTTTTCATTCTTTTGCTAGAAAAAACTAATAAACTAACTAGTCATTTACTCACCATGTGGTATATTCTACTAAAATCTCATCCCAATATCACAATCAATACATATATAATAATCATAGTCTAACATAATCATTCAACACATACCAAAATAAAAATTTAGAAATTCGGGGAAAGTAAACAGGCAATTTGTATATGGAAATAATAATAATGATTGTATTAATATAACATTAAGTATCAAAATAATGATATAATATTACTGATAATAATATTAAAGTTATTTTCAGTAATTAATAATTAAATGAAATTATTTGTATTGCGATACTAATAATCATATTAAACATAATTTATAAACTATCATACTAAATTTAGACTTGACAATAGTGCAGAGATTATGTGACTTCACCGGAAGGAAGTGCGCTGACTTAGTCAATCGGTCCACAATTATCCAGATAGAATCATAACTAGCAAAAGTCTTGGGTAAACCCGATACAAAATCCATAGTAATTGTTTCCTATTTCAACTATAGTATGGGAAGCGGTTGCAATAATCCTGATGGCTTCTGATGCTCCAACTTAACCTGCTGACACGTCAGACACTTGGAGACAAATTCTGCCACATCCCTCTTCATCCCACTCCACCAATAATTTTCTTTCAAATTATGACACATCTTGGTGGAGCCCGGTGCACGCTGTAAGCTGTACAATCAGCTTCTTCCAAAATCTCCTTTCTAAGATTATCCACATCGGTAACACACAGCCTAGAGCCCATCCTGAGGGTACCATCATCATCTATAATAAAATTATTAGCTCGATCCTGCTGCACTTCTTTCAAGATTTTCTGCAACTACGGGTCCCGATTCTGAGCTATCCTAATTTTGTTGACAATTACAGACCTGACCCTGAAATATGCTAATAATACACCTGATTCCAATATCTCCATCTGCAGCCCTTGGTCGTATAGTTCGTGCAACTCTCTAGTTAGCGGTCTCTTCTTTGCACTGATGTGAGCAAGACTACCTACCGACTTCCTACTCAAGGCATCTGCCACAACATTTGCCTTACCTGGATGGTAGAGAATATTATAATCATAGTCCTTCAGAAGCTCTAACCATATTCTCTGCCTCAGATTTAATTCCTTCTGTTGGAAAATATACTTTAAGCTTTTATAATCTGTATATATCTCGCACATCTCCCCATAGAGATAGTGCCTCTAAATCTTCAAAGCAAAAATTATTGTTGCCATCTCCAAATCGTGGATCGGGTAATTCTGTTCATGCTTTTTCAACTGTTGGATGCATAAGCTACTATCTTTCCATTTTACATCAGGACACAATCCAAACCCACTCTAGAAGCGTCACAATACACAGTGAATCCACCAATCCTAGAGGGTAAGGTCAACACTGGAGCTGAAGTCAAACAGTCTTTCAGCTTTTGGAAGCTTCTCTCACACGCGTCAGTCCACTGAAACCTGACATTCTTTTGAGTTAGCTTAGTCAAAGGTGCTGCGATCCTTGAAAAGTCTTGCATGAAACGACGGTAGTAGCCTGCCAACCCTAGAAATCTACTCACCTCAGTCACCATGCTCGGTCTTTGCCAGTCAGTCACCGCCTCCACTTTCTTGAGGTCTACTTGAATACCCTCTCTAAACATAACGTGCCCCAGAAAAGCAATGCTTTCTAAGCAAAACTCACACTTGGAGAACTTAGTGTACAACTGATGCTCCCTCAAAGTCTGAAGTACCATCCTCAGGTGCCATGCGTGCTCCTCTTCGCTCCTAGAGTATACCAAGATATCATCAATGAATATGGTGACAAAACGATCCAAAAACTGCTTGAACACTCGATTCATCAGATCCATGAAAGCCGCAGGAGCATTAGTGAGTCCAAACGACATCACCAAGAATTCATAATGCCCATAACGCATCCTGAACACTGTCTTTGGCACGTCTTCACCACGGATCCTCAATTGGTGATACCCCGATCAAAAATCAATCTTAGAGAAATACACGGCTCCTTGAAGCTGATTGAATAGGTCATCGATGCGAGGAAGCGAATACCGATTACGAATCATCGCTTTATTCACTTGTTGGTAATCGATATAGAGTCGCGAAGTACCATCTTCTTCTTCATGAACAGAACAGGAGCACCCCACAGAGACATATTGGGTCTAATAAAACCCTTATCCAGGAGGTCCTGCAACTGCTCCTTTAACTCTTTTAACTCGGCTGGTGCCATTCGATAGGGCGGCAAAGAAATAGGTGTTGTATCCGATACCACGTCGATGCAGAATTCTCCCTCTCTATTAGGCGGCAATCCTAGTAGTTCTTCAGGAAATACATTAGGAAACTCGCAAACCACCTGAACGTCCTCGATGCAACCTTTTCCTGCGGAGGAATCCTTGACCAAAGCTAGATGTCTCTGACATCCACGGTAAAGCATCCGCCTAGCTGTAATAGTTGACACAAGATTTGATGGAGTAGGTATCTGCTCGCCTTAAAATAGAACTCTGAGTCTCCGGAAATTTGAAAAGTCACCTGTTTCTCTCGGCAGTCCAGTATGGCGAAATGTATAGCCAACCAAGCCATTCCTAAAATCACGTCAAAATCCAATACATCCAACAAAATTAGGTTAGCAACCAAATCTCGACCCTCAACAGACATCGAACACGATGAAAATACGATATCGGTCTCTAAGGTATCACTTAACGACATAGTTACCAACATCAAAACTTGAAGTTTAACGGGCTGGACATTCAATCTTAAAGCAAAACTAGGCAACGCGAAAGAATGCGTAGCCCCAGGGTTTAATAAAACTCTAGCTTCAGAATAGCAAACAGGAATAGTACCTGACACCATAGCATTTGAGGCTCGCAAATCTTGAGGAGTGAGGGTGAACACTCTCGCTTGCCCTTGGCCTAACTGCTGAGAGCCTGAAGTTTGACCTTGAACTCTGCCCCAAGATCGGCCTCCTACAGATCTACCTCCAAAACTACGGCCCTGCTGGCCGACATATTGAGATCCACCCTGAAAATATCCCAAAGCTGAACGAAAAGCTGGTCGGGTCGCACTAATAGACAAGCCCTGAGGAAAAGCTGGCCGACTGATGTAGCAAGGACACTCTCGAGCCACATAATCCATCTCGCCACACCTAAGACAGGCTTCGTTGGAGGCTAGGCACGGTCCCTGATGTGACCTACCGCACAATTGACAAGTGCTAGCCCCATAACTAGAGCTGTTGTAGCCTGAACTCTGTCCACTACCACTGAAACCCTGACTGAGTCTAAATCCTCGGCTACCCTTCCGATTGTGCCTGCCCCTTCTATGGATACAATGGCTTCTTTGTTTAGTCTGCTGGTCGGTACTCTCGGAGTAGCCTCCACTACCGTAGTACGGCACAACTGGTTGTTCACTGGACTGACCCTCAACCTTGGTTTTTTTTCTTCCTACCATCGTCAGTCTCTTGACCAAACCCTCGCAAGGTCATCTCTATTTTCCTCGCCATATCAGTCACTTCTAGGAAGCTGCTCCTCCTAGACTGAACTAAGGAAACAAATTCTAGATCGAGTCCAGAAATGTAATTGTTGTTCTTCTGCTCCTCGGTCCCCACAGTATAAGGCGCATACCTACTCAGCTGTACAAATTGCCTAGTGTATTCTGACACTAACAGGTCTCCCTTAATTAGTATTTGAAATCTCTCTCTGTACTCCTACCTTACACTAAAAGGATGAAGTACTCCTCAAACCTGTCTCTAAACTACCTTCACGACAATCCATCTAGAAAGGGGCGGATATAATCTTTGAACCACTGAGATGCTATCCCCTTTAAGGAAAATCCAGCCATCCCGATGGTCCTTCTGTCAGAACAGTGCAAATCAGATGCCCTTTTCTCAACCTCATCTAGGAAGTCCAGAGGGTCTCCAGCTGTACTATCAAACTCGACGGGTCTTAACCTAGTGTACTCGGACATGGGAACATCGTCCGGATTCCTGATACCGGACCCACTAGCACGACTTTCTGAACCTTGGGCAGTCTGCTGCTGCTGGAAGACTAACAACTCCTTAAGGCCCTCTGCATCCCAGTCATACCGATTATAAGTGCCTCTACTGGGATTCCACCAGTACCATGTACCTCCTGAGTCTCGCCCTGATCTGGTTGGGCTGCTGCTCGAGGCCTATCTCGCCTCCTGGTACCACGGGTTGGGGCCGGAGGGGCTGTCTGAGCAAAAAACTCATCTTGGCCTTCTTGGGCCGATGTTGCAGTTGTAATTGCTCGAGTTCTCGGCATTAGCAAGAGCTGAAAATAAATAACAAGCTATTAAACCTAACAAGCTAACGTATAGCACAGATACTAGAATCAACGAAACACACAAGGACAAACATCAATTTCCTAATTTCTGCAGTAGTTAAGGAAGCTAACCTAGGTCGAAGGAAAACTAAACTTAAGCTCTGATACCAACTTTGTCACGACTCGATATGTGGGTCCGTGACCTGCACTAGGGAATGAGTAGGCTTAAGGCCACCAAATCCCGTAGTAAGCCTTACAGATCAAAATTTAAATAAAAGCTAATAAAATATAATTAATCATGAATGACATGCCATAATTAATTCTAACTAGTCTTTATAACATTCCACGTCCATCATGGACCAGAATAATCACAACAAATTTAAAAATACTATACTGCGGAAGGTCTAGAGTATAAAATAACTAAAAACATGGAAGTACAAATTATTTACAAAAAGCCTGATGAAGAAGAAGTCGGACTGTCACAATGTAGGACGAGAAAGAACTCTAACTGTCACCTGAAAAATAAAACTGAGACTGTCATTCTCGGGAGTGAGTTATTCAAATAATCTTGTGACTATTGCAGTCTTCTCAGAAAATAATTATTATTACATCAGTATAACATGCCATATACATCAAATACGAGTCATACCATAATCTTAAAAATAAAATACATTTTAACATTTGTGGGACAAGTGGCTCATTAGAACCCTAACCCCAATTACTAGCAGCCTTTAGGCTCTCTTAATTCCAACAGGTCTGGTGTTCAAAGAGCGAAGCTCGACCAGGGTCCTTACATCCAGCCTGAACGCTTGATTCCCAACTAAGCCGGCGCCTAGAGAGCATTGCTCGACCAGGGACTTTTCTCCGACAGTAAACTTTTACAGCCCAAAGAGTTATCCTCGACCAGGGCAATATTCCATAATAACTTTGTTACCTGTCTTTAATCATTACTGGTGCGCACGCGGTCCTGATATAACCCATCAGGTGGCATGTTCTACTAAAGCCTCATTCTAATATCACAATCAACACATATATAATAATCATAGTCTAACATAATCATTCAACACATACCGAAATAAAGATTTAGAAATTAGGAGAAAGCAAACGTGCAATTTATGTGGAAATAATAATAATGATTGTATTAATATAATATTAAGTATCAAAATAACGATATAATATTATTGATAATAATATTAAAATTATTCTCAATAATTAATAATTAAATGAAATTATTTATATTGCGATACTAATAATCATATTAAAACATAATTTCTAAAGTATCATATTAAATTTAGACTTGACAATAGTGTAGAGATTATGTGACTTTAACTCATAATTCTGACGCGCTCCGCATTCCGCTCCTATGCCTCGGGGGGAGCTGGCGGGAAGGATTGATTATCTATTCACGAAAACACTCAATTAATAGACATTCTTAAATTTTTCCTACGCCTAGATCCTTAGATTAGACTGCCAAAAATTAATTTAGACTCGAGAAATCTGTCGAAAATTCGGCAAAACTCCCCCTAAATTACGAACATTTACCGCTCGTAAAATAGGTCCAGAACCTGCCAAAGACACAACAAATATACTACAATTAAATAACAGGAATCGGGCCATAAGAACTGCATTATTTTTCTCGACTCCGCAACACACCACAACACAATTAATTAAATTCAATAATTTTTTTAAATTATCCATCACATGTAATTAATAGCCATAATATTTTTCTAAAATTACAACATGATTTTTAGAGTCTAAATAAAATTATACTGAGTCGAAATTGTAATATTTCGCGCGTCTGGAAAGCACTAGGGTCTGAAAGCTGGTCCTGCCAACGGTGTCGGAATTCGAATCCGGAAGCGCCTACCCGAAAGTCGAGTTGTGGGGAGTCCGGAAGTATAAGAATTCTAGCTGGAAAGTGGCCAAAAGGCGCCGGATCGGGTCCGGAACGGTGCTACACCAGTGACGCTTCCTGAGGCTGCCGGCGGGGATCTTTGCGGCATGGGAGGTCGTTCCCAGAGTTTTCGGGGGTGGGGAGTCCGTTTCCGACGTCGGATCGCCGAAAGCACGCCGACAAGAGGTCGAACCGACGATGGCAGCCTCCTCACCCTTGACAACGCTGGCGGGAAGAAGAAGGGGGAGCTGCGGGAGTGGCGGCGGCGGCCTAAACGACACGCACGGAGAGAGGGAGGGAGAGGCAGCCGGCGGGAGAAGGGAAAGGGGGAGAGAGAGGAGGATGGGAAGGAAAGAAAGAAAAAGAGAAAGAAAATATTTTTTGTTTTGTTTTTTTTTTTATAAAACTATTATTATTATTTATTTATTATTTTTTAAAAAAATAGGTATTACATATGCGTTACACGACTGTTATTATTATTTTTAATTATAAAATTAAATTCATAAATATAATTTAATAAATTTTTATATTTAATATTAATTTATAATATTTTTAAAAATAATAGCAAACTTACTATTTTTAAATGTTCTTTTATTTTTTTTAAATTATAATACAATTATATGAAAATTATTTTAAAAATATTAATTAATTAATCTTAGTATTATATAATTTAATACTATAATTGATATTAAAAATATAATTTAAGATATTATTTTCTAGAATTAGAATTATTATTTAATTAAAAAATAATTTATTAGTTAATATAATATTAAAATATAATTAATATGCTATTTTTAGAATAAAATTAGTATCATTATCTGATTAGAAAACTATTTATTAGTTAATGATAATATCAAAATATAATTAATGCTATTTCTTTAGATTAGAGTCAGTATTTATTTAGAAATGTAACTTATTATTCAATAAATTAATAGAAAAATTATAAACTATATATAAGTTTGAATTTCATGTGTCAAAAATAGTATATATTTCAAAATAAAAATTCTATGTGTTAAAAATTAAGCACATATATCAAAAATATTTTAAATTTTAAAAATTAATATAATATAGATAAATTATTTTAAATAAAGTATTGATAAAGAAGGAGAAAGCCGAGAAAGAAAAGAGAACGAGCAAATTTTATTTCTTATTGTGATATTAAATTTTAAGTAATGGCTAAAATTGAAAATTTATATAAAAAAGAATTTAGGGTTCTTTCTATCAATCTGAAAGTTTTGAGTCTCAAATCAACAAATTTCACATGGTTCAGGGTTTAAAAATAACCTTTAACTTTCTAAAAGTAAGAGGTAAGTTACCATTCAAGATTATTCTAGACAGTCATACACGCACACGCGCACCCACGTGACCACCTGAACGAAATCGTAACCATCCACTCTTCAAAAAGCCAATCCCCACCGTCCAATTTCAAATCCTTCCATTTCCCCCCAAAAATAGTTTTCAAATTCAAACTTCTGAACCGTTAGTTCTCTTCGCCTCATTGTTTGGCTATTTATCTCTTTACTCACTCTTTTACATCTCACTGGACACCATCTCTGTGTCTTTCGTTTTTCTCTCTCTAAAAACACTAACTTTCTCTCTCTAAGAAGAATAAAAATGGCAGAGACAGCTCAAACGGTCCCGTTAATGACCAGCAACAACGCGAACAAGAAAACAATAGAAGAGACCTACCAGAAGAAGAGCCAACTGGAGCACATCCTGCTCCGACCCGACACATACATAGGCTCGATCGAGAAACACACGCAAACATTGTGGGTCTACGAGGATGAGAAAATGGTGAACCGCAACGTCACCTACGTGCCAGGTCTGTACAAAATTTTCGACGAAATACTGGTGAATGCGGCCGATAACAAGCAGAGGGATCCGACAATGGACGCTTTGAAAGTGGTGATAGATGTGGAGAATAATATGATAAGTGTGTATAACAATGGAGACGGCGTGCCAGTGGAGATACATAAGGAAGAAGGGGTTTATGTGCCGGAGCTGATATTTGGGCATTTGTTGACGAGTAGTAATTATGATGATACTGTTAAGAAAACTACCGGTGGTAGAAATGGGTACGGTGCTAAACTTACTAATATTTTTTCAACTGAGTTTGTCATTGAAACTGCTGATGGGAAAAGGCAGAAGAAGTATAAGCAGGTAATTTTTAATTTCTTCTATTTATTCTTTTACTTTATTATTGCTAAACAAACACTTAATTAGGGTTTCTATATTATTTCTAATTTAAGTCTAATTAGGGTGTGACTTGCTTTATCTACGCTATCAATTTTGAGTTTTGCTTGTTGTTAATTTGTTCTGAATTAGATGGTGGTTTGATTAGGCTAATCTATGCTATGGGTTTCAAGTTTTGGGACATTTGTCATTGTTTTATAGATGGGGAAAATTGGTAGTGAAAGGAGAACTAGTGTGATGGATCTTTAAGTTTACTGGGGCATTTGAATCATTTTATATACTTATTTGAAATGCCTCTTTTGGGTTGAATGTTTTATCACTTGGTTTGGTCCTTGCTGTTATATATATGGTATTTAAGAAATTTCTTTCAGGTTAATTTGGTTAGAAACCCTTTCTTTTTTGAAAAAGACTCTATTTAAGAGCTTTGCTCTTGCATTTACCTTCGAGTTTTGGGTTTAATTTTTGCGAAACGCTTATGGCACTTGGACCGGTTTATATAAATTGTTGATGGTGACTTGAAGGTATTCTCGAACAACATGGGGAAGAAGTCTGCTCCAAGCATAACCAAGTGCAAGGAGGGTGAGAATTGGACAAAGGTTTCTTTTAAGCCTGATTTAGCAAAATTTAACATGGATATGCTTGAAGACGATGTGGTTGCACTGATGAAAAAGCGTGTGATTGACATTGCTGGCTGTCTTGGAAAGTCTGTGAAGGTTGAGCTTAATGGGAAGCGGGTTCCTATTAAATCATTTCAGGATTATGTTAAATTGTACCTTGATTCTGTCGCAGAACCTGCCTCAGATAGTCATAAAAGGTTGTTTTCTTATGTAATATTTGTTTAAACATCTACATTTTCTATGTATCTGCATATCCTGATGTTGTAATTGTATACCAGCTTCTACCAAAAGGTAGGTGAGAGGTGGGAGATATGCGTGAGTACTACTGAGGGACAGTTCCAACAGGTAACTGGGATACTGTTCGAAACATGTTTCAAGTACCAGAGCTATTTGCATTTTCACTGCTCTTCCTTTATTCATAATTATTTTGGTCTTATAACAGGTCAGCTTTGTGAACTCGATTGCAACAATCAAGGGTGGAACTCATGTTGATTATGTAACTAGTCAGATCAGTAACTATCTGGTCGGAGTTGTTAATAAAAAGAACAAGAATGCCAACATCAAAGCACACCATGTGAAGAACTATCTATGGGTTTTTGTCAATGCTCTCATTGATAACCCTGCTTTTGATTCTCAAACCAAGGAAACTCTGACTCTTCGCCAGAGCAATTTTGGCTCTAAATGTGAACTTCCTGAAGACTTTCTGAAGAAAGGTCTGTTTGAAAAGTTATTCTGTTTCATCTACGCTAGAAATATTAATTCACAAAAACTTCAAGTTCACGTTTCTGTTTAATAATAATAATGCAGTAGCAAAGTCTGATATCTTGGAAAATCTACTCTCATGGGCAAAGTTCAAGAATGATAAAGAGCTTAAGAAAACCGATGGAACAAAGAGAGGGAGGGTTAATATCCCAAAGCTTGAGGATGCTAATGAGGCTGGAACGAAAAACTCTCATAAATGTACTTTGATTTTGACAGAAGGAGATTCAGCAAAGACTCTTGCAGTAAGTTATTATCTGTAATGTGGTCCATTTTAATAGTAATGAGCTTGTCTTAATGTCTCTCGGTATATACAGATATCTGGTCTGGGTGCACTGCCTCAAGATGTTCGGGACCTTTATGGAGTGTTCCCGCTGAGAGGTAAATTACTTAATGTACGGGAAGCTACTCCTAAACAACTGAATGAGAATAAGGAAATTGAGAGTATCAAGAAGATCCTTGGCTTACAGCAAAATAAGCAGTACGATAGTGTCAAGCCCTTGAGATATGGTCATCTTATGATAATGACCGATCAGGTTATGTTTTCTCCATATTGTTTTATGTCTACTTGAGTCTTCATCACGGCTAGTGATTCGAATTGCAGCTGAAACTTTCTAACAAGAGTTCAATCTATACAGGATTATGATGGCTCCCACATTAAGGGCTTGCTGATCAATTTTATTTATTATTTCTGGCCATCTTTGCTGAAAATTCCATCGTTCTTGGTTGAGTTTATAACTCCTATTGTGAAGGTTGGTAAATTTAATTAACCAGTACATCTACTTGGGCATATTTTCCTTTCGCCAGTAATTTACAGTTCCTGGTCGTTCATTTTGTACAGGCAACTCATCGCAGTGGAAAAATCTTATCCTTTTATACTATGCCTGAGTACTATTCATGGAAGGAAAGTTTGATGGGGAATGCCAATGGTTGGACAATCAAGTACTATAAGGTTTTGTTTTATTAGAAGAAAGCAATTACGATTATTTTTTTGTCATATTCTCTGCTATGAAATAGTGCTTGTTATTTTGTGCTTTCGTAATAGAGTTTCTGATCCGACAGGGATTAGGAACAAATGATAAAAAGGAAGGCATGCAGTACTTTAGAGATATTGACAAGCATCAGAAAGATTTTGTTTGGATGAATGAAGAAGATGGGACTGCCATAGAGCTCGCGTTCAGTAAGAAGAAGGTTGATGAAAGGAAAAACTGGCTTCGGCATTTTCAGGTTAGAAGTTGTAATTATACGCAGTTGTATTTTTTTTCCCTTTTCTCTTTTATCTATTTTCCCAAAAATGCCTTCTAAGTTCAACAGAATCTGATTGTCATCTTGATCTTTGCAGCCTGGCACTCACCTCGAGCAGAAAAACAAGCTCATAAAATACAGTGATTTCATCAACAAGGAGCTTATTTTGTTTTCTGTGGCGGATCTTCAAAGATCTATTCCTTCCATGGTTGATGGCCTAAAGCCAGCTCAAAGGAAGATACTTTTCAGTTGTTTCAAGAGGAACTTGGTCAAAGACCTTAAAGTTGTCCAATTGCAAGGTTATGTATCCGAGCAGTCCGCTTACCACCATGGTGAGCAGAGTCTTCAATCTACAATTGTTGGCATGGCACAGAATTTTGTTGGCAGCAATAATATCAATCTTCTGGCACCAAAAGGGCAATTTGGCACCCGTTGCTCGGTAAGATAAACCATGTTCGCTAGTTAAAATTTAATTAACTTCACTTCTGCTTGTTATTAATATGATGATGGCATTTGTCACATTTTGATGCTCTCTTGTATATGAACTTGTTATTTCATATAGGGAGGGAAAGATCACGCAAGTCCAAGGTACATTTATACCTGTCTTTCTCCTATTACAAGGTTCCTGTTCCCCAAGGATGATGACTGCCTTCTCGACTATTTACAAGAAGATGGCCTTTCAATTGAACCCACTTGGTAATCTTTTTTCTCATTTATGCAATTTCGTGTAAATTCAGGATGTGCTAGTGGAAAAAGTTACCTAACATTTTTTGCTATTTAGGTATGCCCCAATTATTCCATTGGTTCTTGTGAATGGTTGTGAAGGAATTGGCACTGGGTGGAGCACTTTTATCCCCAATTACAATCCAAGAGATATTGTTGCAAACTTGAGACGCTTCTTGAATGGTGAAAAAATGGAACCTATGCATCCTTGGTACAAAGGTTTTAAAGGAACGATTGAAAAAAGTGCATCGAAGGAAGGTGGGGGTAGCTATGCTGTCAATGGAATCATTGAGGAAGTGAATGAGACAACTGTTAGGATCACAGAATTGCCAATTCGTAGGTGGACTGATGAATACAAGGACTTTTTGAATTCTGTTATAGAAAATGTTAGAGATGAGAAGGGAAACTTGCCCAAGGATGCTTTTATCAAGGTAAATACCTGTGTTTACCAAAAGGTGTCTTGTAGTGATTCTAGCTTTTCTCATACACGATGTTCTGTTTACAGGACTTCAGGAAGTATGGAGATGATGTATCTGTATGTTTTGAAGTCCTCTTGTCAGAGGAGAAAATGAAGCAAGTTAAGGATGAAGGTTTGCTGAAGAAATTTAAACTGGCTACCACAATTAGCACAAGTAACATGCACCTCTTTGATCCAAAAGGCGTGATTAAGAAATATGACAGCCCTGAAGAAAGTATGAGTTAGATACTACATATCAGTGTGTGGCTTTCTTTAATATAGTAACATTACATTGTTAAATTACTTACTTTGCATATTTTTATCTGCAGTTCTTGAAGAATTTGTTCACTTAAGGTTTGAATTGTACGAGAAAAGAAAGGTAAGTTCATTTTTAGTTGTAGTAGAAATTTCTGGCAGTTATGACTTCCCATTGAAGTTGCGTTTGACCATGGTCAATTCTTCTAATTGATGCAGAACTTTAAACTTGCGAGTCTTGAAATGGAGGCACTGATATTGGAAAACAAGGTAAGGTTTATCCTTGGGGTCGTTACGGGGGAGATAATAGTGAACAACAGGAAGAGAGCTGAGCTGCTCTTGGAGCTACGACAGAAAGGGTTCACTCCTTTCCCTAAGAATAAACCTGTTGAAGCTGTGGTTGCTGGGGCAGCTGATGATACAGAAGAATCAGAGAGCACAGAGGACGTGGAAGAGAACTCCAAGACTGGAGTACAGGCTACTGATTATGAGTATTTACTGTCTATGTCTATTGGAACCTTGACCCTTGAGAAGGTTCAGAAGTTGTGTGCCGACAAGGACAAAATCAGTGAGGAAGTTGAAAATTTAAGGAGGACAGCTCCAAAGGATTTATGGTTGAAAGACCTTGAAGCTTTTGAGTCGCAACTTGATGTATGGACAAGACTT
This sequence comes from Ricinus communis, assembly GCF_019578655.1. Classification (NCBI taxonomy): domain Eukaryota; kingdom Viridiplantae; phylum Streptophyta; class Magnoliopsida; order Malpighiales; family Euphorbiaceae; genus Ricinus; species Ricinus communis. Next base: position 13,542,652 of record NC_063261.1, on the reverse strand, counting down.
CATCCACTTGTTTACTTGTTTTGGTTGTCTGTCAATATTCTATTTCACAATCCTATGTTAGTCAAGCCTGTAATTATTTTCCTGATGTTTGGGCATCATTTCAGAAATTGGACGCTGAAGATGCACTGGAGAGACAGAAGTCGGTAAAAGACACAAATGGTCAAGGGGGTTTTAAGGTTTCTCGACAACCACCAAAAAATCCTAGGAAGAACAATAAGACGGTCAAAAATACAGAAGCAGCTGCAGAAATCATGGGACAAACATCCAATTCTGCAATGGAAACAGGTGAGCAGCTAGGTAGAAATGTTTTCGTCTTATTACTTTTTCTTTGGTTGGTTGAGATGTATCCATGACCTAATTTAATGTTCTTCCACTTGGCTCATTAGAAAGTGTGTCTGAGGAAGTGAAACCGAAGGGAAGGGCAGCTTCAAAGAAAGCTCCTGCTAAGAAGGTATGTTTATTTTCTACACGCCATTTATTCAGCTGCGAAGCTCCTAGTAATGAATGCATGAATTTGTTTTCAGCAAGAAAAACCCACTCCCATTTCGGACGATGAAGATGACGAAGTTGAAGCACTGAAAGATAGGCTGAAAGCTTATAGACTTGATTCTTCGCCTGAACAGTCCACCAGTAAGCTATTCTTCCTTGCTGTTAGTTGATCTGTCCTTGAGCTGGTATTACTAGTCGAAGTCAGTAAAATATAAGGAAAGTGAATAATATCTAGAACAAGATCAAATATTTTCACTTTAAATTGTGGATTTTTCCAATATAACAGGGAAAGGGTGATTTTTGGATGGAAGTGTCTGCCAAGTACAAAATTTAATTGACTAGTCTGTTTATGATGTGAAGTTCTCTAACAGCGCAAATCTTATTTGTTATTACCCTCACAGCCATGGAAACTGATATGCCCCAAGTACCTGCTAGGAAAGAAACTAGCAAAAGGGCTGCTGCCCAGAAGAAGCCTGTGGCAACTATTTCAGAGTTATCTGAGAGTGAGGATGAAGTAGACCTTGACGATGAGTCTGATGTAGAAGTGGTACCTGTTCCAGAAGCAAAAAAGAAAGGAGGCAGAAAGCCAGCTGCGAATTCCAGGGCAGCCAAACCTCCTGCGGGCACAAAGAAAAGAGGACCAACAAAGAAGGAGTCTCAAGGATTAGGTCAGAAGCTTCTAACTGAAATGCTGAAGCCGGCAGAAAATCCAGGAATATCACCAGAGAAGAAAGTCAGGAAAATGAGGGCGTCCCCATTCAACAAGAAGAGTGGTTCTGTACTAGGCAGAGTTGCCAAGGGAAGTGAGGCCACTGGAAGTGAAGAGATGTCTGGTTCTACTTCTACATCCAGTAACATGGAAGAAATTACCGAGGTGCCAGCAAGAGCTAGACCGCAGAGGGCAAACCGCAAACAGACCAAGTATGTGATAAGTGACTCAGACAGTGAAGAAGCTGTTGAAATTTCCGATTCCGACTCTGAGAGCAATCAGGACAATGATGATGATGACGACTTTGACGAAGATGAAGACTAAGCGGACCGCAAGAGGCATTGCGAACATCCGATTAGAAAATGAGAAAATGATGAATTGTAATTCTCCCTTGAATGCTATGCTACTGTTCTTTATCGGCTTGATAATCTCAAACATGTAGCTATAGTTGAGTTTGTTTTGTAATCTGACAAATTTCCTGTAAATGGGTACTTGTAAATTGTGTTGCTCAAATACTATAATTGGTTTGCCAAAGTGACATGCAGCTAAATCATAAATGGCTTAGACAACCAATGCCCTGACCATACTGCTCTTACCAATCTCTGTTGCATTCATTTCTGCTTCTTGATTCTAACTGTCTATAATGTCAAAACCTGTTATTCTTGGTTGTGAAGAATCATGACTGTGCCCCAAAATCAATCATTATAAATATTGTAAATCCTAATAGAAGAAAACACAAAATTGTTGCAATTAAAAATCTACATCCAGTGAGTCTATGCAATACAAGATTGAATGCCTAGACACTGTACAAATTAAACCCTGACCTCATTACACTCCCCTGTAGCAGGAGAGAGTTGCCCATAATGCGTGTCATGGATGCAACACACAATGGGTTTCAAAATGATGCAAAGTGGACAGTTTTGGCAAAGGCAAATATTTTCCTTTTTTTTTTCTTTAATTAATATCTTCCATTTATGTAATTTTTTAAAAATAAAAGAATATTCTATTTTCCAGACTATAAATTTTTTTGGAAAGTAAAATATTATTGGAAGTTAATAAATTATTTTTTTAGAATCAATGAAATAAACTTTTAGAAAATATATTTATTTATTTATTAGATATGTCTTGTGAATTATTAAAATAAAAATGTGATCTAATTATGGATTCATTTTTTTATACTCTTTAGAGTAATATATACTAATAAATAGTAAAATGAAAGTAGAGATAAATAAGAAAATGACATGGTTACATCCTAAAAAGGTATAAATCACTGCGGATACTTTTAAGAGAAACAACATTAGCAACAATAGTCATGAAGAGAGTGAAAGCAATCAACTGATAAACTAAAAGCAAATCTAACCAACTTATCAGCAATAACATTGGCTAATCTATGAACAAAATTAAGCTTGATGAGAATCAACGAGATAGGATAAGCTTCTTAATTGAGGAAGTTTTAAATGATTAAAAAAATTAATTTTTTATGTAACCTGCAATTAGGGTTAGTTACATCCATCAGTTGACCATGGATTGGTCTTTACCAAATGATACCCTAATTTTTATTATGACAGTTAAATAATTTGTTTATAACCTTGCTTTGTGATAATGTTTACATGGAATTATGCTATCATTATCTTATTTTTACGAATAATTTATATTATTTATTGGTACCTTATCTATATAGAAAAAGCCTCTAGGAATCTTTTATGTTTCATCATATGCAAGTTGCAGAATATAGTTATTATCATTTCTTAGGGATTTCAATAAGGTCCTGTTTAATGTGCATTTTAGAAATCCATTCTAATTAATTCTCTTTAACCACTCTAATATTTTCTTTCCTATTTTCTTAAGAGGACTTGGCCTGAAGTTTTCATTTAGCTGTTAAGTTAGTTGTTCTTACAGTAAGATAATCCCTCTCGTTGGTCATAAAGGTTTGTCAAGGGTGCACTATAGTAGAGACTTGGATTCTACGCCCTTTTTAGGTTAGGCATAGGCCTTTCTTGTATCAGAATTATAGTTTTTTATCCTTCACCTAAAAGCATAGCAGAAACAATTTTGAATGGAGTTGCAGTAAAATTTCTAGGGAGGCTTGGCTTTCCCAACTTTTCAAAAGATTAGCATATGCCTTGGAAACTCTTTGGAACACTTTCCACCTTAGTTGCCATTATTGAGGATGTAAATAAGCACCAACAGAAGAAAAATCAAGTTAAGGATAGGCTTGGAAAGCTTAACTTTGCATTTTGTAATGTGGAACAACTGAATTATGAGAAGAAAAGTGAATCTACATTGTAATAGCATGATTTGAGTAGTTCGTGCTTTCTTTTCCCTTTCAAGAAATGTATTGTTTTCAGTTTGAAAATGTCTCATAAAATTAATAGTGCTCGAAAGCAATTAAATGATATTTCATCAAACAAGATCAGGTTCCACTTTTAGAAGTAGAATGAAAGGAAATACTTGAATAAAGTGAGGAGGCAAGTCATTCTTTTTTGCCTCTGATTGAGATGTTTGGAAGAAATAGTGATAAAAGGATGATTGTGGATCTTCTAATAAGTTTCAGTAATAAAGTGAATGCTTTAGTCATTTCAATAGTTAGAATTGGCAAACATAAAAACACAACACTTGCATAATTGGGTTACAATAACGAGAGCATAATGTCATATTTTAAGATAAGAATGAAGGTGTGTGTGTCTTTGATGATCTTGATTTGAAGTCACTTGTATAAAAAAATTGTTAGTTGTTTGACCAATTATTAATGCACAAACTTAGAGATAGAACAATTGCAAGGTTAGCTTCGACCATATTATAAGGAAAAGGTATCTACTTGTCTTAGATGACTTATGGAATAAAAATCAAGTGCAAGAATGAGAGTCCAATAAGTTAGAAGGAAGGGAACATGGTCTTATTGCTTCTAAATATTGTGAAGATTACATTAAATAGTAACAATTAGCAGTATCTACCATCATTTGCTTAACTCTCATCTATGAAAATTCTCGAGCTTTCTCTTTTGAGGTCCAAGTACATGAACAATAGAATAACATATTCTTCTTTTGCTACTGAAAACTATTTGTTGACTAGAAAAAAAGAACAATTATTTTTCTCATCCTCTACCAGATTTTGTAGAGTGGCAAAGGAAAGCTCATATAGTCAATAATGATGGATTAAAGAAGCATTTGTTCTTAGTTGTTGATTACATTTTTTCGTCTTGTAAAATTACATGTTCAAGTGTGTTGTAATTTGATAATCATGATTTTGTTGCCATATTTTGTAGCACCCAAACTCAAACATCCAATTGTATAGCAATATATATATAATTAACTTTATAAACATAATTTATTTATGAATGTATATTGTAACTAAGTAATAAATTATGTTTATAAAGTTAATTATATATATATTGCTATACAATTGGATGTTTGAGTTTAGGTGCTACAGTTTTTTGGTAAATTGGTGTAAACATAGGAAAGTTTACAATTTAATCCTCTTTCTTTCTAACTTTCCAATTTAGTCCAAAATCATTAACTTTCAATTAAATTAATATGTAACTAAATAATTTATTTATCTACCACATAATATAATAAAATAGGTCATACATAATTATGATGCAAATGACATGTTTAATGACATGCTAATGAATATTAATTATTAATAAAAAAATAAATAAATTCGGTTGTAACACATTTTAAAGAATTGAACCTTATTAGCATTCATATTTTGTTATTGGGTTCAATCACATGAGTCAACAGATGCCAAATGGCAGTAGTAACATTAAGAGCAGCTATTTTCTCATGGCCTTCTATTACAAGATTAACATCTCAAAAAATTGGTGGTTGTAAAGTTTAAAAATCTAAACTGAAGGATTTCTTCAGAGTTCTTACCTCTCTCTACTATATGAAGATCTATGACTATGAAAAACCAGAGTGTCTACCAGAGAAAGGGTTGAGATGCTTGATAAGTCTCTAAGTTCTCAATATTGAGAGTTGTAATAATTTCAAGTTTCTTTCAACTAGTATATGCCACCTCGCTGCACTTACAAAATTGAAAATTAGTAGTTCCAAAGATCTTGATTTGTCAGTCATCTCAAATTCTTAGAACATTACCTTCTTAAAATCGTTAAATATTTTTTAATTATTCCTTGTGAATATGAGATCATCCATATAAATACAAACAAAAAAAATTTCTCTTACTTTACGTAAAGAGCATATACTCATAAGTGCATTGTTGAAACCATTCTATTGGTAATACTTATCGATTCAACTATTCCAAGCTCTTGGTGCTTGTTTGAGCCTGTTCAATGTCTTCTTAAGTTTTAGAACCTCGTCTTCTTTACCTTTAAGGACATACCCTTTAGGTTGTTATTTTCTTTGTAAGATATGCATTCAGAAAGACTGATTTGACATATAATTGATGAATTTTTTAATAATTTAAGCAGTAAATAAAATCAATAATTTAAGAGTTCCTATGCAAGCAATAAGAGCAAACATTTTTTCATAGTCAATGCTATATATTTGCTCGTACCATTTCACAACAAGTCTCACCCTGTATCTTTCTACTTCACCTTTGGTATTCTTCTTAGCTTTGTACACATATTTAACTCTAATGGATTGATGACCAGTTGGAAAAGTATTAAGTTCCCAAGCGTTATTCTTTCTAACTGAATGAGTCTCCTCGTCTATAAATTTGTTTCTTCCTCGATACCTTTAATTTGACACTCCCAAGAGTAATGGTCAATCTTGCCACAAGAGTAACATTCCACTTGAGCTTTATCATTTCTTCTTTCATTATTACCTCTTCCTTTTCTTTTACTATTACATCTTGAAGAGTTGAACCTCATTAGCGTTCATAATTTGTTATTGAGTTCAATCATAGAAGGATTTAAAAAATGCAAAATGGCAGCAACAACATCTGAGACAACTATTTTCGCATGGTCTTTATCTTCCTCTCTTACAAGATTAACATCTCTAAAAATTGTTGGTTGTATAAGAAGGGTATCTAAAATGAAGGATTTCTTAAGAGTTCTTACCTCTTTCTAGTACATAAATATCCACATGAGAAATGATTAAAATGCTTGACAAGTCTCCAAGTTCTCAATATTAAGAGCTGTAATAACTTGAAGTTTCTTCTAACTGGTATATGTCACCTGCACTTATAAGATTGAAGATTAGTAATTGTAAAGATCTTGATTTGTCAAATAGATGTGGCTTACAAGGCCTTTGTTCGATTATAATTCCAATTAATAATATTACCTAAAGAGCTTCAATTAATTATAATAATGCAAAACATGTAGATTTGTGGCTACTATTGTGGAAGCAAGTGGACGCTCACTAAGCTCCCACACCCTCATATAAGGAAGAAGAAAGAATAGAAAAAATTCAAATGAATGAATTTCTTTTTTTATTATATTTCAAAATGAGTTTCTTTACATGGTATTCATTTTATAGCTTCATATTAAAAATAACATAATGTAACTAATTGAGTTTTCATTCTAATTTAACATGTACTAAATATATGAGCTTATGATTTTGTTAACTTACAACCATTAATTTCAAGATCAATATCTAACACTCTCCTGTAAACGTGAACTCTTCACAACTCCAAGCTTTAATCTTAACTTTTTAAAATTATCATACTTGAGTGGCATTGTGAAAATATCAGGAATTTGATCATCTGTGCTTATAAACTTCAACTGAACTTTTGTTTCAGTAATGCACACTCAGATAAAATGATATATTATATTTATAAATTTGTTTCGATCATGGAATACCGGGTTCTTAGCGAGAGCTTGAGCAAACTTATTATCAATCATGATTTTAGAAGCTTCTTTTTACTCCAAATGAAGTTCTTTCAACAGTCTACATAACCAAGTAGTATGACATGTACAAGATATAGCTGCAACATATTTTGATTCACAAGAGGAAAGTGTGACAATTGGCTACTTCTTTGAACACCAAGAAATTACAGTATTTTCCAACAATAGTAAGAAAATAGTAGTATTTTTCCTGTTATCAATATATCTAGTAAGGGTGCAAACGAGTCGAGCAGAGCTGAGCCGAGCTTTTTAATATTCAGGCTTGACTCACATAAAACTAACCGAGCTCGAGCTCAATAATTTTTTATTTTAGAACTCGAGCTCGACTCATGATCTATTATTTAAACGAGCTAAGCTTAAATTTTGGCTTGTAAATTAGCTCGGTATTCTATATAAACAAGTTAAACTCGAGTTCAGCTCATATACAAGCTTGTATTTGAACTCGAACTCAAGCTTGGAATAAAGCTCCTTAAGTAAGTTCAAGCCTATCTAATATATAATTGTAAATTTTATAATTTAAAACAAATTATAGATAAAGCAAAATATGTATTTAAATTCCAAAACCTAAATAATTAGACCAAATTTTTTATATAAAAATGAATTCAAATTGTGAGCTCATAGACGAGCTAGCTCGCAAGCTTAAATGAGCCGAGCACTACAAAGCTTGAGCTCGGCTTGTTTATCTTGATGAATGAACTTGTACGAGCTTTTATCGAGTCGAGTTTCAAATAGCTCGTGAGCAGTAAGGCTCATTTGCAGCTCTAAGTAAAATTGTGATCATAATAAACCATCAACTTTAAATTAGTAGATGATGAATAGAAAATTCCATGATAAAGTGTACTTTTAAGGTAATGCAAAATCCTTTTAGCCACTTTTTATGTGAGATGTTATGGGTTTCTTAAATAATAAGACATAAGTTCTATATTAGTCATCTCAAATTCTTAGGTCATTATCTTCTTAAAAATGTTAAATATCTCAATTATTTCCTGTGAAAATGAGATCATCCACGTAAATACAAACAAAAAAAGAACTTTTTTCTTTTGCTTTATATAAAGAACATACTCATAAATGCATATTAAAAGCCATTCTCTCAAAAATACTTATCGATTCGACTATTGTAAGCTCCTAGTGTTTGCTTAAGCTCGTACAATGCCTTATTATTTTTTAGAACCTTGTCTTATTTACCTTCAATAACATACCCTTAGGTTGTTGAACATATACTTTCTCCTTAAAGCTTCCATTCAGAAAGGTTGATTTGACATCTAATTGATAAAGTTTTCAATGATTTTGGGCAGCAAATGAAATCAACAATCTAATAGTTTCTATGTAGGCAATAGGAGCAAACATCTCTTCACAACACCATATATTTGTTTGTACCCTTTCACGAGTCTTATTTTGTATCTTTCTACTTCATCTTTGACATTCTTCTTAGCTTTGTACAATGGGTTGATGACTACTTGGAAGTGTAACAAGTTTTCAAGTGTTATTATTCTTAATTGAATGAATTTCTTCATTCCTAGCTTCATTCTTCCTTGATACCTTGAATTTGACACTCTCAAGAGTAATGACAATCGTGCACAAAAGTAATACTCCATTTGAGCTTTGTCATTTCTTCTTTCATTGTTATCTCTTCCGCTTTCATGACCTCTTTGGAAATTTTTATTTTTATTTTTATTTTCATTTAAAGAGTTTTGGTCATTTCTTCCTTAACCACACCTACATCCACATCCATATCCGCAACCTTTTCCATGTGATTGTCTATAACCACCTTTAATAGAAGAATTTTCTTTGGACTTGATAGATAATTTTGCTAGCAAGGCTTACTCATCTTGCTCTTTCTTGCCCCGATTTATTCTCTCCTTATGGCGTCATAATGATCCGCTCAATTCATCAATTATTAAGGTACCTAAGTCCTTAGACTTTTTAATGACAAACATTACATTATTGAACTACATCTTAAGAGAGCGTAGAATCTTTTTAACTACATGAACATCTTGCATCGTCTCTCCAAGTCTCTTCACTCGATTCACTATTGTGAAAACTCTTATGGTGTAATCAATTATGTTTTCATTCTCTTTCATAAAGAGTGATTCAAACTCGGCCTCAAGGTTTATGAACCTCTTTACTTTATGAACTCCTAATAGAGAATTTTGAAGAGTTTCCCATGCTTTCTTGGATGTCAGATCATTAGCAAATTTCTTAAACATGTTATCGTCTAAACCTTGATGAATGATGGTGAATGTACATTGATCTTTCTTTCTTTCTTTCTCTAATGCTTCTCCTTGGACTTAGTTTAATGCTTCCTCATTTTCAAGTTCCTCGACACATTTCTCAACTACATCCCACTCCTTAAGAATCAATAATGAAATTCATTATAATTGATTGATTCTCATAATTGGTCCTGTTGAGTTATGAGTACTGAAAGGAAAAAGAGGATCCCTTTGTTGCCATTTTTCACTTTTATGGCTTTGATAACACTATTTGGAAGCAAGTGGAAACTCACTAAACTCACACACACTTACATAAGGAAGAAGGAAGAATAAGAGAAACTTAGATGAATGAATTCATTTTTATTGTTATATCTCAAAACAAGTTTCTTTACATGGTATTTATAATAAAGCTTCATAGTAAAAAAAGTTAATATAGCTAATTAAATTTTCACTATAAATTTAAAACTAACTTCAGTTTTGCAAATTTGATATATACTAAATATATGTGTTTATGATTTTGTTAACTTACAATCATTAATTTCAAGTTTGATTTCTAAACAACTATAGCCTTTCGAATTTGTCGGACTGGTCAAGAAATTTTTCATTACTTAATTGAGCGACTTGTGATTTCTTATTGCTCTAACTCAAGTTCTCCACCAAATGGGATGCATCTATTATCCATGCAGCAAAAACTAGAAATTAGAAATTGTTCCTTTCTATCATGTAGATGTCGTGAGAGCGAGGAAAGACTAGTAAAAGATTGCTCAGATCCTACAAATCCATGTCCATTGGAGGAACATGGGTTCACAACTTATTAAGCATTCTGAAAGCATGACATCACATCTTAGTGATCATTCTAAAAGCTTTAAAGTTGAACTTCTCCAAGCTATTTTAAGGCATTTGAGAAAATAGACTACACTTCCTAATATATAACAGAGTAGCCCGAGGATCCAATAAATGAGCAGTTCTTATATGATAGAATTATGGATAACACTTTGAGCTACAAATTATTATTATACAAAAAAAAAAAGATGGAGCTAGAAGACCATTTTACAAATGGCAAAGCGGGTAAGTTCAACTGCAGGAATGAAGAAGAGATTTTAGCAACAATTCTTTATAGTACCAAAAAATAAAATCACATTTAGCATAAACATTTAAGTTGATCTTATGAGAGGTCAACTTAGTGCAAATATGTTATTTTTATATTTTTTTAGACTATTATAATTAGTTTTATCATATGTTTGTTTGTTGGGATTTATGTTTTTCTTTCTATGTTTCTTTTTTCATTTTATTTTTATTTTAATGTTGTAAATAAAATCTGTGGGTATATAAGGAGTTAGTTTTCAATTGGTGTATCTCATCGTAACCGAAAAAAAATATGATTGATTTTTGCAAATATCTTTTAATTCATTTGGAAGGTCTTATTGAAAGAAAGAAATTCATAAGTAAACTCTATTTACCATGTCATTTACAGAAAATTAATTAAATATTAATATATGTTGTTATTTTTTAAGTGTTACATTTACATTGATTGATTTTTAATCATGAGTGATTAATGGTAGTTATACATTAACCGTTATAATTATACCATTTAACAACTGACACATATCATTAGTTTTATATATGGATAAGGTGGTAAATAAAAACTTCCTTTCATGGGTTTGAATATGCAAGAAATTGAAATATGTGCTAGAAATATGAGAATAATATTGCAAGAAGGGTATTATTTGATTATTTTATCATCTCTATTTATAAATATCCCAAAATTTTTTTGGATAGAGTATTAAAAAAATATGAGCAAATAGTTTGTTGAATTTTAGGATTCCTGTTAGAGTTTTCTAGGGTTTCTCTAACATTGATTTTGGGTGATAGAGATTTTTCTTGTGACACAGGTTCTTTCCACTCTTGTAACTAGTCTCTTTTGATTGTTTCGTTTTTTTCTTTCTTTCCTTATTTTTTCAATTTTCTAAACTCCTTTGATCTTATTTCTTTCTTTTCTTTTATTTTTTTGTCTCCTTTGATTTTCATAGTTGTTTGTTGTTGGAATCATGAATTCGCATGAGATTTCAAAGTTATGTGCAAAATCAAAATTCGTATAAATGCAATAAAATGGTTGACATTATAAATTGTAATAATGTATATCTTTTGTTTTCTTTTTGGGGAATATCATAATCATATTTGTTTGTAATTGGATATGAAAATGAAATAATAATTCTGGGCGGTGATTTCGAGTGCACACCCAAGTCTCTTTAGTGACTACGATATCGCAAGGCTTTTCAGCCTAATTGGAAACACGCTAACTAGTCACAAAAGCTAGCGCGGAGATAGGAGTCGCCATCTAGGAACGTGACACTTTTACTAATGAATGACGTTTCTCGATTCCATAAGAAAGCTTATGTCACAAATCCAGAAATGGATCTGGAAGCTAAATTCTTTATTTATGTATAGTTGTCTTTAATTTTATTGTTTAATGGGCTATTCCTTATAAATGCAGTATAAATATTTATATATATCAAATATTATAGCATGTGAGGTCCACCTAAGTCTAACCTATTTTTATTAAAGCTAAACCATACTCAAAGTTATTAATCTAATTTTCTAATTAATTACATACAAAGCCTATCTAGTCTAGCCCAATTATATATTATGCTTTAATTTCCAATCTTTAAGCCTAATAGGCTACTTTTTATGAAAATACCCAATTTAGTGATCTTAAATCTAATGTGACCCAATTTAACCTAACTAAAGTATGACAAAGCCCATTAAGTCTATATGCATTTTAAATTAAAGTCCAATATGACATCTTAATTAAGCTAATGAACTATAATTTTCATGCCAAGTCCAATTTTTAAGGCTTAAATCTATTTGACTAGTTTTAATTAAGTAATCATACAACATATATTTGGCATCCATCACAGATAAAAGAAAAGTAGAATGACAAAAAGTAAATCTAGCTATTACAACCTACCTACAACTTAAAAATTGTAAAAAAAACTCTAAAACTAAGTCATAGTGCATAAAATTGCCAAAATACATCAAAAAAATAAAAAAATCAGCTTAATATTATACACAGCCGATCGGCTCAGGGTGAAGAGCCGATCGGCTCAATGCAAAGTCGAATTGGCTCTGGAGGCTTGAAGTGGCTTTTTGTGGTCTTTTCCTTAATTTTTGCGCCCAGAACCGATTTTTACATGTACAAAGAGGAAAAATTTAGTTAGAATACGTATAATTAATGAGAAAATAGAAATATCACCTAATTATGTTTTATTATTAATCAATTAAATTCAAAACCTTAATTAAATCAGATTTAAAACCCTTGATATTCTTATTATCAGATTCAAAATCCAATAAAATTAGTATGTTAACCAGAAAGGAATTCTAATCTAATCATGTGAATTATGTAGAATAATCATGAAAAATTTCCTAATATGTTTTCATAAATGAAAAATAACAAATTGAGGCAATAAGAGAAAAGATGTTAATAATGTTGATGTAGGGAACCATAAGGTTATCATTGTTAGTTGTCGTTCTGTGAATCTCAAGAGATGAGAAAGCCGTTGAATCAAAGAGGGGTTAAGAATCCAGTTATGCTTTTTCGGATTTTTAGAAAAGTCTTTGTTGTTCTTCAATACGTTTTCTAATTTGGGAGTTCTTTCTTAGTGGTTTACTAAGGATTTCTTCTCTGTATATATGGATGTAATATTTTTGTTCTAGTTGTTGTGCTCAGCTCTACTGACCCTAGACCTAGGCTATACTATTCTATTTATAGGAGTAAGTTTAGGAAACCCTAGGAGATACCGATAATTATTCAATTATTATTAAAACATGTTGTAATTATCCCCCCATTTATTAGATTAGTATCAAATAGAAAAGGATTTAATATTTTATTTTCAAAAAATTATCATCAAAATTATTTAAAGACCCCTAGTAATTATCATAAATACCTTCTAGAAACTTATTTTTCTAATTTTTGGCGTTTTAAGATGAAAATACACATAAAACAACATCAAATTTGAAAAATAGTCAATCAACTCTATGTAGATCTAATCGGCTCTATGCTAAGCTAATTGGCTCTAAGGAGCGAAAGTTTTAAAAAATTTAACAATTTAGTATATGTACTTATAAAACTACCCTTTTACCCTTCAAATTTTATTTTTTTGTTAATTGGGTTCAAATTGATTCTAGAAAAGTAACTTTAAATCCAATTATTCCCATCATTCTCTCAGATTCGCCCTTTCTCAATCTCCGAGACTCGCGAAAGACAATAACTTTCATCATCGGATTTTTCATAATTCCCTCGATATCTAGATCCGAAAAATGGATGCTGATAATAATAATATTATGAGAAAGATTCTCTAGGGTTTAGATTGAAAATGTATGTACGAATTGGGGGATTTTTGTAATTTCAATTCTTTTTTTGATAAAATTGTAACTCTCCATTCTTACTCATTTGGTACTTAGCAAAAAAATCAATAATAACAAAGAGAAAAAATGTGCAAAGACAATCCTAAACTTTAGCGCGAGGAGCACATAAGCCCTTAATCTATTTTTTAGTGCAAGTAAATACATCTTTTACATTTAGCTGCATTATAAGACCTTCATTAACGATCTTTTCATCCCTGATTTAACACCACTTTTTCTCATTTGTAGAAAGTATCTGGAACCATTTTGAGGAAAAGTAATATATAATATTATTATGTGCAGTACATATCATTCCTAATGTACGATACAAATCACAAAATAAAACCACAACAAAGAATTTTCTTTTTAAAGGAAAAATGGAAAAATATATTACTACAAAGCCAAAGAGACAACATTACAAAACTAAACAATATAACTCAAATATATATGGATGAAGGTCATCATCAATAACAACATTATCAATATATGCAAACGAAGAAGAGAGGAAAAATGAAAGCCATCATCTATCTTGTTGCTATTTTTCATCATACTCACTTGTTACTTTTGCGCGATCATCATTTTCTTCAATTTAGGCCATTCAATTTCTATTACATACATAAATAAGAAGTTATCTTGATGCGAGAGCTAGTCTCAGGAGGAGTAGCATGTGCGGTTCCTAGTTCTTCTTCTTCTTTTTCTTCCAATCCTCTTAGTCTCATCGACTCGGGTCATTTCTCTTTTCAATTTTCAGTTATTATGTTTATTTTTTTTGCTTCTCTCAATTCAATTGCTTTATTTGTGTTTTTATATACCTTTAGACTTACATTTTTCTTCCTTTTAACTTGATATTTCATGGGTTTGCTTCATTTCTTGAAATTTTGGATTATATCGTGAATAAGACAGGCTAAAAGAACTTCAAACATCAACAACTATAAATTCTGAGAACCGTTTTTATCATATTATCCAGGACTCTTTAAGAGCACTTTCAAGCATTAAGTTTGAACAAAAATCATTTCCTCACCCTAGTAATCAAGTTTGATATATTACTTTTACTACATAAATAAGAGTAAAGAACAATAGTTAGTTGGGGTTACCACATCAGTTGAGGGAAATAGTGTTAAGCTAAAAGAGAAAGAATTGTTTAACAAGGATATATAGGGCTTATGTGCTCCTGGCTCCCAACATTAGGGATGTATTTGTACCTTTTTCTAATAAAATTGAAAGAAAAAAGTTAAAAGAAAAGGCGGGGATTAGAAACATTCTATTTGAGAAACAAGGGTTTATCTTTAGCTGTCTGTTTTGTCTTTCAGTTTCACTTCATTCTAAAGAGAATAAAGTGATAAAATCCATACTTTCAAGATACCCATTTGATATCAAGTCCAAAAAATTATTCTTTTTTGTAATTTTTAATTTCTGTTGTTACAGTACAATGGAATGGTGTAAAGGCATGGACGAAACTCGTCTTCTGATTGCACATAGTAATCTCTCATCTTTTTTCTTTGATTTTATTTTCTTTCTTTTTTCTTTTGTTGATAATAATCTTTCTTTGTTCATTTGTCAAGGTGCTAATGCTGATGGTGTAGGACGTTTGTTATCACTCCAACACCCAAAATCAGGTTGTCAAATACCTAAATGTTGATTTTTTCATCTGTGTTTCTAACAGAAGTTTCAGTTTAAAATGGATTTCTTGTATTCGTATGCCAGGAAAGACCACATGCTATCTCCTTAATAATAGGATGCTCCAAGAACTTCACTGGTTCAAGCAATCTTACACTTCTTGGTTTCTAGGAGATTATGTTTGCCAGGGTACAATTTTTTTTTTTTTACATCAACGTGTTTTAAGTGTACTGGTGACGTGTTTTGTTTCTGTTCTTACCAAAGAAGACGAGAAGTTAACCATTTACCTATTGTACAATGGAATTAAACCCATAAACAAAACTTGTTATGGATATGTGTAACTCGATGTTGCATTATGTTAATAATTGCTCTTTTTAGTTTATTGAATAACCAATTTTTTTATCGTCAAATGACGCTTGACCTCTATATCTAATTACACTGCTGCGAACATGAAATATCTCTGCCGTTTAAATTTCTGCAATCTTATAAAAATTGAGTTCACTTTATGCATCAAAGACCACCGATTTTAAAGAACTTATTATCTCATTGTTCAATAGTCTCATTGAATGAAAGAAGCAACAGGGGTCCTCACTCATAATTTTGTAGAAACAAAGGAATCAAATATTGAACATTTCAACATCATTGATTTACGATCTACATTCTTTCTTTGGGGATTTAAATTTTATGGGGAATTCTATGGTAACATTTTTTTTATCTACAAAGTAAACTCTACCTTGTAGGTGATCACCATTAGAGAGTTTTAGGCAATCTCATCCTATGGTGATAGGAAGAAACATATAGTTGTCCGTTTTTGTTTGTGTTGTTTGCTTATCGTATCCCTTTATTCCCTCTTTTCTCATACAGATGGGTGCCTGTATTCTGCCACTCCAGTTGATCCTGTCTTCATTTTGCTGCCTATTTTTGAGGAAGCTAGAATGAGGGTATGCTAGTCACTTCTGGTCCTTTAAACCAACTACAGTTAATTTTAATTCCTGGTGTATAGAATTTCTTTCATCATAGAAGCTTGCCAATTGCAAACCTGGAGTGATATATCAACCTTGTAACTAGATCTATTTGGCTTCTCTGTTTTTCCATTGTTCTTTTATGGAAGATCTATGTGTAGATTTACATGCATCTTTGCTAGTTAGTTACACTATCGTCTTATTGTTTTCCTTTCAGTGTTAAGTAAAACATTCATTTGCTCTTATATGCAGAAGGGAGATGATCCTGGGAAGTTCAGACAGTTGGATGAGATACTCTTCATCAATGGCTATCCTGGATATCGTTATTTGATGCCCATTGCAGAGAACTGTATGCAAGTAGTTTGTGAAATCAAAGGTTATCTAGAGAAAAGCCCACACAATACACACACAGATTAGAATAAGCAAAAGAGAGAACAATGAGACATGAAGATTTTGTTTTGTGCCCATGTCCACAAAGTGCAACCAGAAATTTGACTGCAAAGGGGAAAGACACGGGATTTTTATTTATAAAGTGTGAGGACTTTTCCTTTCGTAATAGGGTTAGGAGAAAATTCAAGAACACATAAAGTACTTACATGCTGTAACTAGAAAGCCTCTATGCCAATAAAACCTTTTTGCCTGTCCTTTCTAACCACACCTGCTTTTAGTGAGCAGTAGTTCCTTTAAATAGGACCCACAATCTTAACAAGGTTGTCCATTTGTCTATCACTGCAGTGCAAACCATAGCAACAAGGTTGAATTTATGATTGCTTTTTCATTTTATCCTATAAATATTAGGTGTTTATTTTCCTAATACAGTTTTCTTGTGTTGATCTAAGGACATCATATTGGATTTGAAACTGATTTCATGTCTGATCAAAGTTTGTAACTACTTAGGAAAGATGCATGCCTTAGTGGTTAGACTGAACTATTCTCATCTTTGCAAGAGTTTAAGTGACTAGATAAATCTCCACACTTCACAATATTTAGGCCTAAAGCAATGCATGGCAAATTTGGTGCAAGAATATTGTTTAGCAAACATATCAGAACTTCTTATATTGGTCTATTATAGTGTTTGTGCATTTATGCATGCCGTTTGATGACACCATGCTCTTTCTATCTATTTCTGCTTCTGTATGCAGAGATTGGCTCGTCAAAGTTTTTCCGCCTTAACGATTCAAAGGTTTTTGCTTGGTTGCTCTGCAAGGTCTGTCCTTCTCTGCCTAGACTAATTTGCTGCAAAGAATCTTAATAAAATGCTCTAGTTATGTAAAAGTTCTTTTGGTCTGAAAAACTTTCAGATTTATATTGTGTTCATGTGGTAGAGCAAGCCTTGTTGGCTTAGAAAGGATGACTATTGCTTCAGTATTTTCTTGAATATATCATCATCTGTCATCTTATCATAGATATCTGACTACCTGTTTTAATTTTACTTCCCCTATTGAAGTCTTTTGCTATTGTTGTTGTGTCTCAGTTACTGTAATTAATTTCCAGCATTTATTTGTTCCTGTGTAAAGCGCAATGCACAAAAATTGTTTAAGGTCAAGAGTTCTAATGGCCTTTGATGTCTTCAAGCCTCTGTAAATGCAGGTCTCTCAATTAAAACAGGCGGTATCCTCGTTGGACAAAAATTATGCTGCTCAAGATGAGAAGAATACAT
Organism: Ricinus communis; assembly: GCF_019578655.1. Lineage (NCBI taxonomy): Eukaryota > Viridiplantae > Streptophyta > Magnoliopsida > Malpighiales > Euphorbiaceae > Ricinus > Ricinus communis. The sequence continues at coordinate 13,524,801 of NC_063261.1, read as the reverse complement.
GTATGTTAAAATCATATCCCTCTACTTTCATTTTTTCTTACATCAGAAGTCATGATGCATAAGACTATAATCAGCTTGAAGTTAATAAAGTTTAAAAATAAAGGCGGATTGCTTGAAGCAGAAAATACTCTTGATGACGGCATCCTTTCCTTATCAAAATGCCTGCCTGCACTGAAAATATGGAACTGCAGGACTAGGTGGCAATTGCACCAGTTTTTTCATTATTGACCTGCAGTATGGATAAAATCTGGATCCATTACAGCTACTTGGGCATCTAGTTTAATACAATAAGCAAGTGAATTATGCTAAATCTTCTGCCTTTATTAAGACATTCCTTAAGCCTCACAATTCAGCTGTAATGCGTGTTGCTCGGTTAATAATGTTAGTATTCTCCAATCTATCACTTCATCCTCATTCTGTGACAAAAACAAGTAACTTTGGCAGATCACTGGGCTAAGAAGAGTGGAGCGTATTTCCATTGTGAAGGAACATAAAAATTTGGTCTAGCAAGATAGGATAAATTGGATCTAATCCAATGAGCAAGGAATATTGCAAGCATGAATCTACATATAGGCTGTCCTGTTTGTTGCCAGTAGTTGGAAAAGGCAGCATGGTGAGATCTGGGGAATCATGTGGGTTTAAAATCTCAAACAACTCCTTTAACATCTAGTCAATAATGTCTAATTGTGGTCCTCTTCATCTTCATCAACGTGTTTACTGAAACATGTATTTGGAGGAATAAAAGTGGATTTCATGTGGCCTATGTTTTCAAGGCAAGGATGTATCTTTTATACATAGTGTACGGTCACTGAAACGAAAAGGTTATTGACTCTCAAAGTAGGCCAATTTATAATGGGCTGTAGGACGCAATATTCTTCCTCTGTTAGGTATGGTTGATGATTAAAAATTGTTGTCAAAGGTACTATTTTTATTTGGGATCATGTTTTGATTGCCTATGGTACTTGCAAGGTTTTGGCATATTTTGGGAAGGAGATAAAAGTGCACCCATTAAAGTTAGAAGAGTGCATACTTTTGATATCCTATTTGTTGAGTGCTTTTTTTATCCATTTTTATTAATCAATGGGCTTAGAGCATGGTATTCTTGTGAATAAATATTTTTTCTGCACTATTAGATCAATATTAAACAAATGAGAAGCAGCAGAATAGAGGAGCAACCTGAAGTTCAGAGGACATATACAGTAGAGGAACCCTTGTTATAGAAGCAAATAGAATAAAAATGAAAACTCTAATATCAAAACTATTGAAGATCAGGTCTCGAAAGAAAAAAAACCTGTGGACGATTCAAAGAAATCTTCATTTGCTAATTGTTTTTAATTTAGCTCTTTTACTTGTTCAGTAGCTGACTCTTCATTTGCTAATTGTTAATTTAGCTCTTTTACTTGTGCAGTAGCTGATGCTATCATGATATTAGGGGAGTACTTGAAGGATGAGCCCTGGTTGAAGCTTTTGTGTAATCATTTGAAGTATTGCCTTAACTTTTTATTTCTTTCATTTAAAGAATTAATTACTTAGTATGTTAATGACCTTAGGAAGGGTTGAAGGTTAAACTTCTTATGCTTGAATGGCTGGCTTTTGTTTGTCTAAAACTGAAGTTGATTGCAGATTGAATTTACTCGAGGCAACCAGAAAAGTACCAGATGCTGAAACTTCTTTAACTGAAAATAACCCAGCATCCTCTAATCTGATGCAGGTACGGATAAAAGAACTTAAGGTCCTTCACTTTTCTAAAATTACTTTATAGTTAAGCATAATTTCCCCTTTTCTTTTAGAATACCATGATTCACGCCAAGTTGGTATTTTCACCTTCATTCGATGATGTTTTTACTTTTTTCTGTTTTTAGAATCATTTTTACAGAATGGTGGTTGGATGCTTGCTCATGAATTTTGTGCCATTAGCATGTCAGCTTGTATATCATCCTGCATCATTTATGCTGTTTTAGTTGTACTTTTAGCTATGGTCAACTTGAAAATGTAAAATACATGCAATTCTTGTATTCACAAAAGAGAGAAGATGACAGTTTGTCACTGGTAGGTAAAAATTGACCTGGTGTGGATAATGCGATGACCTTGGTAAATAGTCAGAATGGTTAGGAAAGAGATGCATATAGCTTTTACTAGTTGCTGCATTATTTTGAGTGTCAGCACATAATGCGGTTCTTGCTGACTATTGCTGATCGTTGATCTCTTATTTACCTTAATCAGGAAAAGGGTAAGAATGACGGTAAAACCAAGAGAACTGGCAAACAAGCTAAAAAAGCTAAAGTCGAGACAGAATCTTTAAACATCAGAGAAATGTTCAGCAGAGCTTCTAGGAGAAGATGAGCTCAGAAACAAGATGTTTGAAATTTAGTTTCTCATATCTACAGTGTTACATGGTGTCTAATTTGATATGGAATTTTGGATCATTATTATGTCTGTTTTATCAGCCAACATTCTAAGCTGGGCTGCAGCCTAATGTCTACTATCTTGAAACAAATTATTATGAGTGCCCTTCCCAACATTCCATAAATGATTCAATTGGATTACTTGCTAATTGTGAATAGGTTGAAAGGACTGCATTTTTTGGCTTTGCATTACTTTAGTAGCTTGTGATCTTCTGATTGCTCTAACTTGAGTTCTCTTCCCAGTGGGATTCACTTGTGTTGATGCTGCAAGAACTGACATTAGCAACTATTCCCACCTATCTAGCAGCAGATACTATAGAGTGGGGAGGGCCGGCAAAAGATTGCTCACGTCCCTCGTATCTAAGATCACTTGTGTTGATGCTGCAAGAACTGACATTAGCAACTATTCCCATCTATCTAGCAGCAGATACTATAGAGTGGGGAGGGCTGACAAAAGATTGCTCACGTCCCTCGTATCTAAGTTGATTGGAGGAACATGAGATATTGAGATCACAACTTAATGATCATTCTGAAAGCTTCGACATTTATGAACGATTGCAATCCGTGACGCGGGCATTCAAGATAATGCAGAGTGCATTATCCAACCTGTGCAGCAACTGCATAATGAAATTACAGAGAAGACTTTGACCTACAAGTAGTTACTGTGCAAGAAAAAAATATGGAACTAGAAGACATCTACAAATGGCAAATCCCATGAGCCAACTGCTGCAACCAAGAAGATATTTAAGCAAGCTCTCAGTACAAAAATCAAATTCAGCAGAAAGATTTAAACAGATATGGCGAGGTCAAATTGGTTAAAAGTTAGTTTCTATTTGCAAAATGAGCTATAATCTCACTGATGATTAAATGAATTTTGCAGACTACTAGAGTTAGTTCATATCACATATTGTCTGTTGGTATGAGTTATATTTCTTTGTTTCAAGCTGTGATTTGAGTGAAGATAGGATGTGGATATATAGAAGGGGTTCATTTCTCTCTTTGCGCATGTGTTGATTGTAATAAGGAAAAAGGCATTGCTTATTTTTGCAGATAGATTCTAGTTGCTATGGAGTCTTATTGGAACATTGAAATGTGGCTTTTCTTGTTCAGTTTCAGAGGGTTTCAATGTCAAATGAATGTCTGTTATGCCCCTTGCTTCTTGGATTAGTATTCTACAGTCTTGTTCTTCTATTAACTTTCCCAGCTTCTACTATCTGAGCTCCAGCCTCTTAACCCTTGAGAGCACCAAATCAAGGAATTGAACGCAGAATCACAAGTGCATTTTGAAATCTGAAAAAATGAATTTTAGTTCAGTTTTACTTGGCCAATTCTCATAATTGGAAGAAAGCTCAAACCTGCTGCAACTTTAATTTACATACTATTTTACTTGTAAAGATTTGGTAGAGGTGACCAGTCAAAGCACAATCGACATATGCTTATGGCCTTTGACAAAGCACGGTGGACAGTGGCTTTTGATTTGATCTCTACCTTTAACCTTTTGTGAATTCCAACAAGAGGAGAGTTTTCTTCCATCACTTGGACGGCCTGACTCTGCTGCTTCGCTTTTGGCTTTAGGCTTTTGGCTTTTGAGAACTCCAACAACGAGGGATAATTACTGACACTGACTTTACTTAAATGGCGTAAATACCCCTAGACAACATTTTTTTCATAAAGACGTGAACTGCCATTGATGCATTCTATGACTTGACCATGAAACCCTCATTTTCTACCTCTGAAGTACTTTTCAGGACACAGTAAACCATTACCAAGTAGTTTACGCTTTGCCAGCAAGGGGCAGAAATGTGCACCAAAGGAAGCAGTTTAGCATTTTCAATATGCCTTTTTCTTTTTTGGACATTGTCGCCTAGTTAGCTTACTCCCACAGAAGCTTAGTGTTTATAGGGGAAGGAGGTTTAACATTACCATAACCAACTTACCTACCCAGTTAGGATTTGAACCTGGGATGTTTAGGGCAATACTCTTTGCCACTAGGGCAAGGGATCATTTGCATGTGCCATTTGCTTGATTAAGTAAGCAATTTAGATCAAATGGATATACCCAACAGAGCAGTTTATCTTTTCAGGCAATAGAAACTTCACCTATCATATCTCTTTCAAATTGCTTCCACTAACTGGGAGCTACTTATAAAATACAAAGATTTTGCAGTCTGCCTGTACAAATTCAAGTTAGCAGTAAAAGGGAAAAAAAATCTAGATTAAAAGATGCACCTAATATCTAAATGCTAAAGCAGATGCCGCCATAATGCTGCGTTACATTACGACATATAATATAATTCTTTTGGTTGTAGAGTAAATTTTTACCTGTGATCCATGACATCTCTAAAGCAAAACATGAAAGTTAGGGAATCACATGGCAAGATTTCGTTTAGTAGCTTCCATTTTCAACAACAAATCCTTAATATCAGCTTCCATTCTCATCTTCATGCTGAAGTATTCTCGATGAGCCCTTTCCAGAGCTTGAAATTCTTCAAATTTTTGTTTCCGCATTTCCTCAGCCTCAACCAACCGCAATTTTGCGAGTCTACTGGTATACTCTTCTTCAATTTTCTCATTCTTTGCAATTGCAATTCGCTTCAGGCCCTCAGCTTCCCTTCGTGCATCATCAGAGCGTGCTTGAAACATTTTAGCTTCTGCGTGTTTAATTCTCACAATGCTCTCCAGTTCATCAAAAATTGGTTCTTTCTGGGCACTTCTCTCCAATTCAGCTATGGGACGTTTATCATGCAAGTCAGTATTAAAGCTAGGAAGGAGGCTAGATGATCTTTCCAGCTGAGGAGCTTTTTCGGTATAAACAGATTTGAGCCAAGAGGAATCCAAGCTAGGCCCAGCCATCCCTGCATTGCTTCCATTTCCTTGCTCCTTCCCAGAGGACAAACAAGTATTGCTATACTTGGAAGAATCACTTTCTGCAATCACAGAGGATAAAGTAGGAGAAGACGCATATTATAATAGGGAAAAGATAAACCAATAATAATTCAAGAGAATATCAGACATTATATTGGCGATTGGCATCCCAAAATTCCAAGTAATAAGTGTCCCAATTGTAATTTATTCATTAAGCTCACCCCTACCACTAGCGACCATTTGTCTTCACTAACATACAAATTTGCGATATTGAATTAAAACGTTTATTGATCTTATCATAATCAGAACTCCTCCACTTACAATCACCATTAATTTTTAATATATAGTACCAAAAGACACCTGAACTAATATGTTAAAAGAAACAAATCTGTAATAAATCAAATGCTTAAATTAAAAGAATTGATCATATGGCTATTTTATTATATTTTTTTAATACATCCATTTCTAAGTTTTAAGATGTCCGAAGAAAAGCAGTTAATGGCCAATAACCAGTTATTATGACCTACCAAAACAGCCTTGTAAGGCAGACTATCGATAAAACATTCAGCATGTCTTCAAGACTTGGACCATTGCACCAAGCAACGGCCCCTATATCAAATATTTGATGACAGTTTATACATCATAAACAGCTGGAAACCTAAATCAAGCCACGATTACCGCAGCAAGTCTTTTTGAAATAACTCTGATGAGAAGAAAAAAGGAGGCATTAAGAGACCAGACCCTCCTGGCCCCACCTTAGACACTCTAAGATCCTTTCTCAAATTTTTATTTGTTCGAGTATGAAAATAATTTCGAAACATGCCATTCTATGAGATGGGTTCTATAATATATGAAATGACTTGAAGACAATTTCGAAATTTGTAGCTTGGGGAAAAAAAATGGCCATGCCCAAAAATCCAGACACCTATCCAATCTTCATGAAGGATATTTGAATTCCTCGATAGTTCAGCATTCAAGAAAACAATTTTAGTAATAATTTTTAGCATTAATAGAACTTGTTCAAATAACTTGAACTTCTATCACAGGTATCACCTGTATAAAGAAGAAATAGACATAGTTCTATTGTCTATAAGATGCTTCATACATGCAAAAAAAGCTCATAAGAAACAATCAACCATTCACATCATGGAGGAATAGCAATTAAATTCAGCAAGCAATCCACCATAATACAGGCACTCCTAAATGAAAAGAAAAATTATTATAGAAAAGCATACTAGAAAACAGATTTTCATTTGTTTCAATAATAAAAAGAAAAAGAATGATAGACCCCATTTGGGGGAGAGATAGAGATGATATTCCCTTTTTTTTTTAGAATATAGATAGAAATTATATTAAATTCATCAAAGCATGACCTACAAACAGAAAAAGAAAGAATAACAAGTACTTACCAGTCAAGAAGCTCATGATATTACTATAAATCTCTGGAAGATTAGACTTATTTGCTAATTTTTCCAGCATCCGGGCAGCGATTTCATGCAGCCGCCTTCCTCTCACATCTTTGCTACCACTAAAAATTCTCTTCACATATTCAAGTTCTTTGCAAAACGTTTCTGCTGACCATGTCTTTGCAAAGTTTTGAAAAACCTCCTTGACAAACCCAAACATCTCAGAGGGATGAGCACATGCAACACAATGAAACTGCATCTCAGTACTTCCCTGTGCCCCAGTTGCACTCCTGCCGTTTCTAATGTAGGACTCCCTCAATGCACAATCCGCATGGCACCAATGAAGACAGACATCACATCCAACCCAGCTACAAGTTTGATATGCCATATCAAACTTTGAGCACACAAGACACATACATGCACTACAAAAACCATTCCTCTTTGCACAAACCTTGCAATCACATTCATCGACAGGCACAGGACTGCGACAGGCAAGATTTCTGCATCTTAGGTTCAGAAAAACCTCTGCCAAATCAGAAGATGAAATATTACTGTCTACTTGAAGATATTCCCTTAGACCAGTTTTTAAAGCAACCAAGATTTCCAATTGAAACCGATGGGATTTCAACAGCATATCCAAAGTCAAGTCAGTCCTGTTTTGCAGAGCACTCTGAAACGCATATAGTTGTCCTTGCTTATCAGCATTCAACATCATTTCACGAATACTCTCCTTCACTAATGCTGCAGATTGTCCTGTCATTTCATGAAACTTCCTAGCCATTACATGAATAGGATCAGAAACTATTCTGCTGATTATAGTTTCAACAAAATCAGCCCCACCTATCAGAAACTGTTCTTGCTCCTTTTGGCTATTACTTCTATAGAGGCTACCACCATGTTTTTCTCTCATGGAACGCTTCTTCTCAAGGCTATAATTTGAACCAATGTCATGAGATCCAACACTTTGAGAAGGAGATCTGGTTTCATCAGGATTCCTTGCCTGTCCTGACAACTGTTTATGAAAACTCAGCTGCCTTTCTAGTCCACTGGGCATTTTAGAGCTTCCTTGCAATGCTTGACCATTCGGCATACCTTGTAATGCTTGTGACTGATGAACAGAGCCATTTCCATTCATCAAAACCTTCTGATACAATGGAACATCTTTATGCTTGGAATCATTTTGAGATTGGCCCTGCCAAATTCCTTGATCGATTCCCTGAAATATGGGCCGGCTGTGAACAGACTGCTCAAAGTTGTCCATATCCAACGAATTCTGTGTTAAAGAACAACTTGGATTGTGAAAAAATGACTGAGAACCTGAAAAAGACATTGATGCAGTAAATCCATCAGAATTTGTACGCAATGTGCTAAAAGACTGAACGCTTCTCCCATGACTAGGGGAACCAGGAGCCAGAGAGGCATCTTTAGCAGCAGTACCAAATGGTAAAAGAACATTTGGTAAGCTAAGAGAAAGATCGAGTGGCTCCAACACCAGCTTTTCATCTTTTGGCTTAGAAAGGCCTGATTGTGCTGCTTTCTCTACTCTTCTAACAGGAGAGCTAGTGAACAACTCAAATCCCCTAGTACTTGGCCCTTCCATATCATCTTCCTCATCCCTGCAAGTTGCAACATCTCTGCATTCTCTTTCAAGCCATGCACCACATTCTGCAGAAGCATTAGCATGGGTTGGCGAGACAGCCACACTTTTTCCTTTATCCTTCAAATTTTGGCCCAAACTCTCTGCAACTAGACCAGCATCCATTTCATCCCCTCTATTCTCCTCTTTGACCTCCTTGTTCGACTTCGGCACATCAACATCCTCCACCTTAACCTCAAGATCAATACCCTTCTCTGGCCTACTTTCCTCTTCCACACATGTCAGTTTCTCAACCACCATTTCCTGACGTTCCTCCTCCTTGCATGCACTCTGTCCATTTAAACTTTGACCCTCCTCACTCCCTCCATCACAATCCACATTCCCAACTTCATCTTCACTAACACTAGCATTATCATTCAAATTCTCATCACAATTTGGCATCCTATCAACTTCTTGGACAACATCTTTCCCCTCCAAAACACTTGCTTTATCAGATCCCTTTGCTGCTTCATTTATTTGACCTTTAACTTCAGTTTCACTGTCAGCCTCACTCTGATTAGCATTGGACGCAGCATTCTCTTGCCCTTCTTTCTCATTATCAGTTTTATCTTCCTTGGCAACTTGAGGAACCAATTCAGGCTCTGGTTCAAGCTCCCCTTCTTCCATCTCACTGCTACTCCCACTAGCCACAACACTCTTCACCTCATTTTCACTAGCAACACTCTTGGCCTCCACTTCACTCTTCTTCGCCACCTCCACACTCTTCGACTGCTCACTTCCTGAATCTTTAGACCAAGTGGGGGATGACCTCGACTTCGAATTCGATGACTTCCCCTTCCCCTCATCCTTCACAGAACCTCTTACCACTCTAGTTTGCTCACTCCCTGAATCCCTAGACCAAGTTGGCGACTTCACATCCCTCAATCCTTTTGGAGAAGACCTATTAACAGCATTCACATTCAATCTCTCCTCATTTCCACCTCTACCACCTCTATTACTCTCTTCAAATTCCTTACCCACGGTACTACCAAATCTCCTCCATGAGGAAACACTACCTTCTCTTCTGGACCTGTCCCTTTCCGACCTAAACCCTTTTGGAAACTCCCTTCGTGACCCAGAAAAACTCTCAGCTCGATGAGCAATTCTATCACTACCACCACCACCACCACCACTTCCACTATACCCTCCTTCTCTACTGCCGTACCTATCAAATCCTAACCCTGCACCTTTTCTTCGATCAAATCCGTCAAAATCATGATCTGGCCGCTTCCTAACCATCCTCGAGCTCTCCCTACTATCATCATCTACAGACCGATCTCGATCATACCTGCTGGAAGAAGATGATGTAGACATCAATCCCTTCCGTACACTATCAGATTTATAATAGAAGCTTCGAGACGATGATCGATTCAGACTCGAGCTGGAATCTTTTGTAGAGCTTTTGTCATTATTATAACAATCAAGATCATCACTTGATCTCAGCCTCTTCATTTCTAAATCAAAATTCCGCTAATCCCAACTAAAGCTTACAACAACAACAAAAATAACTACAAGAATAAAAACAGCTAAATCTTGAAAATCAAGATTGAGACATGAAACCCTAAATTTCTAGTTTCCTGAAATAAAAACTGCATCGTTTAATAATAGTTTTTTTAAAAAAAGGTATATGGTTCTAATATAATAACACCTAAGCTCTAAATTAGGGCAAAGAAACAAGATTTCAACAACAGCAGCAACAATAATGAAAAGAAAATTAGGGTTTTTCAAAATTTACAAATTGAAAAAAAAAAAAGGGTTCTTTAGAAAGAAGCAGCAGTGAGAGAAAACCGAGATTAGTACAACAGAAGAACACAAAACTGAAAAAAAAAAAAAAAAAAAGCCTAAAATATTATGGAGACCCGGAGCTCTTGTCTAATTTTTATTCTGGGTTCATAGAGTTCGCCCGAAAGGGTAAAAACAAATACGGAAATGACATAAGCAGAGACTTAACGGAGGCCCCCGTAAAGAGGAAGCTTAAGGCGGAAAGGCGAGGAAGAGAGAAGAGGGTAGGTAAGAAGAAGCCAAGAAGGAGAAAGAGAGGAGTGAGGTCATAATAGGGAAAATGGTAAAGTATGGTTTTTGTTTGAACAGTTGAATGCTGATGTCGATGCGGGCGTGGAGAAGATTGTCTTTTCATTTTTATTATGGCAGTCAACGTAGTTTTAACTACTTAGTATTTATTATTATTATTTATTAATTTAATTTTGTAAGGGAAGAGAGAGAAGTAAATTAATCTCTTTAGAAAAAAGAAAAAAGAAAGAAAGAGTTTGGATTGGAATGTTGGATACGCAAAGTGGCTTTGTATGCTAAGAATAAAGAAAGGGGTTTTTGATTTTGCATTGCATGTGATTTTTGGGTCTTTTTAATTGGTTTGTTTAGATCTTAGAGGAGAGTGGGAAAATGAAAATTTGCTATGGAGTTTTGAGTAGAATCCATTATTTGACTTTGTGGGTTGGAATGCGATGGTGTTCTAGGACCTCTCAACAATTTTTTCCATATATATATATATTTTTATTTAATATATTTATATATATTACATAAAAATATTTAAATGTTATAAAAATAAAATTTAAATATATATATTAAATAAAATTAAAAATTAAAATATATTTTGATAGTAAAAATTAAATTCTATATCTATTATTAAATTAAAATTAAAAATATATATTTAAGACCTAACTCAAGTGGAATAATTGATTTTATATTTTAATTTTAATTTTTTATTTATAGACTCAATGGATAGTGAGATTTGAACTCAAGACCTCCACCTTTCAATTTCTTTTATCAATCATAGTAACAGTCATACAACAGTTTGCGAATAATGATTAATATCTATATAATTATAAAAAATAAATTTTTTTGATATTTATTTTTATTTTGAAATATAATTATATGTACTTAAACTAAAGAAACCAAAAAATCAGCCGGAAATCGTAAAATCAAATCGATAAAATAGATCGACCGAACTAACAATTTCAGTCTTATTTTCTATTTTAGAGTTTTTATTTTTAATTTTAATTTCGACTTGTATATTAATAAATTGACGATTTGACTCCTTTCGAATATATATGTAAAATTTATATTTGTTATATATTCATATTTATATTGTATGTATGTGTAATTATTATATTTACTTAATGATGTGTAATGTTTATATTTACTATATATTATTATGCATCGGTAGGGGAGCGTTCCACCTTAGAGGGAAGCACCCCCCCTGGTTATGTATGGATGATGAGATTCCATTGATACAGAGCCAATTCCAATAGACTTATTGGAGGGTCCCATTGGCAAGCATCCAGTAGGAATTGAACCTACGAATTCGCCAATTATGAGTTTGGCACTTTAACCATTCAACCATGGATGCTTAGCGGGGATCCTCGTATATGGTGAATAACCAAATTCCAATTGAAATGAAATCTTTAGGATAAATCAATGCAATTTAGGAGGAATCAATGAAAGGACATCAATTCAAATCCTGGATTTTCGAATTGAGAGAGATCAAGAATTCTCACTATTTCTTAGATTCATGGATTCAATTCAATTCCGTGGGATCTTTCATTCACATTTTTTTTTCCATCAAGAACGTTTTATAAAACTCTTGGACTCCCGAATTTGGAGTATCTTACTTTCACGCAATTCGAGAATCATTCTCTTGAAGCTCATACTTTTCATTATAAATGATCCACTTGCCCCGAAATGACCTGGCCCAATAGGCAAATCCCAATTCATTAGGCTTGAATCCAATTTTCATTTCATCCGGAAAAGCCATCTTGATCATAATATATAATTCAATTAAGATATTGTATAAAAATATGATTTCCTCTATTCTTTTTTGCTAGAATCCTAAAAGTAAGAGTAAGAGTTGCCTTTCGACATTAATTGGAATCAACATAAATCAAATAGATGAAGAAATAGAATTGGGACGTTATGGACATTCCATATAGATAATTGATATCTAGACATATGAATATGAGATGATATTATAGATATAGATTAATTTATATCTAGATTAAGCCTATATCTTTATATAGTACAACTGTATACACTAGAATAAAAAAAAACGGATAGTATGATATAAATGTAAAAAATGAAATGAAATGTAAATGTAAATGATGGATTAATTATTTTATATTCATTTTAGAATTATTTAATTTTAGAATGAAATATTCTAATTTTTATAATTTATTATTAGATTATTAGAATTTTTAATTTTTTTATTACAATTTACAATTACTTTTTCTAACATTATTCTAATTTCTTATTAATTTATATTCTAATACAAATGGTATTTCGAATTTGGAACGAGCATGAAGAAATTAACGATACAACTGTATTGTACTGCAATTGATGCATTGGTTTTTGCCCTTAGGCACGGCCAATACATAACATATAAATCACATTTGGTACAGATTCGGCCCCTGTTAATCATCTGAGATATTAATGTGAAATTCTTGAGTAGTCTACTTCCCTTCGAATGTGCTGAGATACTAAGGAAGTAATAACCCTTAAAGAAGCTAGAGCAAGGCCTAATTGTAATAAATATTTAAATATTTATTTAAATTTAAAATGAAATATTCATTTTATTAATAAAATTATCAATAAAATGAAATATTCATTTTATTAATTTTAAATATTGATTATTTAAAAATTAAGATTAATGAATTAACGATGAGATTTATTATCATTTTTTGCATATCCCTGAAAATTTAGAGTAGGTGTAAATTCTCCCAATTTATGGCCCAACATACGATCTGTTATATAAATAGATAAATGCTTCTTTCCATTATGGATAGCAATAGTATGGCCGAGTATTAACTTATATAAATATAAGTAAAATATTAATTAATAAAAAACTTTTCTTATTAAAAGGGGTTTAATTTTGAAATATAGTATATTAATTATAATAATATTATCATTATTAGTTTGTTGACTAATTGAAGAAAAAAACATATCAAAATATTAACAATTTTATTAAAAAAATTATAAAATTTAATATTATTAAAAATAAAAAGATATATTAATTAACGTACTGTAAATACAGTTAACTAATACTAATAGTTTAAATTTAAGATTAATAAATTTAAAAATTAATATATATAATTAGATTTTTAAAATAGACAATAATTTAATTAACCAACCAAACTGATACCATTATTTTAACCATAAATGATATAAGATAAATTTATAAAAGATATGTAAGACTTTCAATATTTTATAATTTATATTTTATTTTAAATGTAATAATTTAAAATATTTAAATGCTTTTGTTAATAAAAATTATTATATAGTTAATAAAATAAATAGATAATAAATAATATTAAATATATAATCAAAATACTATCATCATAATTAAAAATATTATTTAATTAAAAAATAATTTATAATAAAATTTTATATATAAAAAATTATAGATTAAAATAATAAAATTTATATGTGTGAAAATTATTTTCTTTTATTATGAAGCATGTTTTTTGGCAACGTGGCTCACATGACTCATTTTGTCGTGTTACCTTAAAACCAAAATATAAATAAGGTTCTGCCATTGGCTCCTCTGCAATTTCCTTTCAAAAGCCACAACCAAATATAATCTCAATGTCTACCGTACACGTGTCATCTCTCAGAATCGTTCGCTTGACAGGGCGAGTGTGTCTGACAAGTCTGCCTTGCGCGTGTCTATGGAAAAGTAAAATTCAATAGGGGCCGGACAGTTTTGACTCTTGTATTAGACTTTTGACGTCATATTATAAAAATGCAACCTTTTTCTTGACTCTTCTAAATATGTAAATATTTCTTTAAAAAGAAATTTGATAGATGATCGTGTCAGAGCCGTCTGATATATAGAGATGGGACCCACAGATGAAGATGGTGATAATTAAGAAAGAGAGAGGAGACGTGTAAGGTGTCGTTGTAGAGGTGAGACTGAGAAGATGATGCACAGGGAAAGTCAAAAGGTGTTGAGTTGAGGTCCACTTTGGCCTGGAGAAGAAGATAAGTGTTTGTTGTCCAAACAATGAATGAGTATATGCTACGGGAGTAGATTAGGGAATAGGGAGTCAAAATAAATAAAATAGTAATTAAAAACTAAAAATTATTTTAATTGCTGAAAAAACTAAAAAAAAAAATTATAAACAATTCTAATCAGTCCTTAATAAAAAAAATGATATATTTATCAACTAATTTTACTAGCGTTTTGAAAAAGAGTTGAATCCACAATTCGATCCAATTATCATTATATCTTTAACTAAATTTTAAAATTTATATCATAAATTAGTCAGATTTAATTAGTTCGAGTGATTAAATCAATTGATTAAATTAATCTCATTATAAATATTTTAAAAAGTAAAAAAAATTAGCAAACTAGGTTGACCAGCAATCCAATTAATCCTACTAATTGGAATAGTGACTAGACAACTGACCGTTCAGTATCAAATTGATTTTTGAAGCATTAATTTAGTTCAGGTAAAAAAAAAAAAAAAGAGAAAACTCCTAAGCAAATTGAAAAAGTACAATTAAGTCCCCCATGCTTCATTTTGACGCAATATAACTCTTTTAACTTTGAAAAGAGTAATTAAGACCAAATTGTTAAGAGCGGAACATTTAAATTCAAACTAATGAAATAATGACATTTGGCTCTCTTTTGCTTTCTATTCATTTAAAAGAAATTATAATAAAATGCTGAAATAAATCAATTCAAAATAGTTAAAAGATATATCAAATAAAAATGAAAAAAAAAAAACTAATTAACAATATTTGCTGGGCATCAAACCCACTTTGCAAAAAGAAAAATCAAATCCAATATGTAAAAACCTACATCGCTATCATTGTCAGGTCGAGGGTGGAGTTGTTGAAGACGGAAGCGAGGGTAGCGAAGGCAAAGGCAGTGAGAGTGGAAAAGATGAAGGCATTCATTCATTACCGTCAATCACCTATTGGTAGAGGCAATGAGGGTGGTGAAGGCAAAGGGTTCGTTGCCATAGTGAATCGCCGGTTGGCAGACGCAATGAGTTAATGAGGGTGACAGAGGCGAAGGCTTTGATAAACAGTACTGATGGACCAAAAACAATGAAAAAAGAGTGGTGATTGGGTTGAACAAAAATGATGTGCAATGATGGTGCCAATGGTAGTTGATGATGGTGATATAAATAGTATGTAGTGGTGGTTGATTCAACGATAATCGATTTTAAGTATTTAATCTTTCTTATTATTTAATTTAATTAATTTAATTTATTATTATTATTTTCTAATTTAATCTAATATTTTTATAATTTAGTTTAGGATAATTGGTACAACAAATTAGTGCCAGATATTATAATGCTATTGGATTATATTTTAAATGGTTCCATGACTAATAGAAAGGTTAATGTTGTTATTATTTTGGATATAATTAGATTCTTGAAAAAATTAAAAAATTTAGTTGAAAAGTGTATTTCTCTAATTTATTTAGAGGCTTTTTTTTTTTATCCTTTCTGCCTTAGTTTATATAGAGAACACTTTTAGAGTTCATTCATTTATCCAAAAGAATGTATGTTTATGATAATAGAAAGGAAAAAAAATTTTAGCCTCAATCATAATCAAACTCAAAAATAAATTTTACCGTTTAAAATCTGAAACTTGATTTATACTGGTGATTATAATCAACTGCTTATATATATATATATATATATATATATATATATATATATATATATATATATATATATATATATATAGTTAATCTAGAGTGTGTCGGATAGGACTTTTACGAATAGTAAAATATTTTTTAAGAGTTTTAATACAATTGCATATCTAAAATTTGAATTTAAGACTTTGATTAAGCTAGAAGAGACCGTTACTATCTCATCTGTACTTATATTTAATTATTAAAAGTAGTTTTCTAAGTTCAGATCTATCATCACAAGAAGGAAAAAAAAAAAAAGGAAAAAAATTAATAGAATTGGTGATTCAATACAATTATCAATAGTTACCTATTGGCATCAAAATGTTAGCCGCTGAAATTTCAATTTCCTAACTTTCAATTATAAATTAGTTTAAATTTAAACTTTATCCTAGTAATCCACATATTTCCTATAAATGATATTGGGTTGTATTAAAACTTAAACATTATTTTGACTTTAATAGTAATTAAATAATATAAATTATCCATGTATTATTTTATCCATACTATTGTAACTTCATATATATATATATATATATATATATTATAAAATTCTGACTTCCACTTCTAAAGCAGTTTTAACTTTTATAAAATACCATAATATAATTTTCGATCAGAAATTCTTTAAAAAAAAAAAGAACGAAAAAATCCCATGCAGAAAAGTTATTTCATATTAATATGCCAATCTTTGACCTCAGTATGATAGTTCAAGTGCTATACGTAAGATAAAAGAAGATGAGGAATATGAAATTTGAGAAAAATGCCAATATTTGTCTGTTTTTTGGAGAATTGGAAATTGATTTTCACATGGCCATGGGAAAGAATCTGTATACCCATTTACTAAGGTCAATGATAATGGTCTAACAAAGTGAGCACTATTCACATCACCAGATGAGCAGAGAAAAAGTGTCCACAATTTTGCCAGAGATAATTAATAATACAACTCTTTAGTATCAAACAAAAATGCACAATAATGACAATTCTGTATCATTAATTATCACCATCGCCCTCACGTCTTGTTTACAATTATACATTCAGAACCACCCTCAGCAATACCATTGACATTACAACAAAATCAGCACTGTGCTTGATGCTGTCAGGGGGAAGATACCAAGAAGCTTCTGATTAACGACAGTGTAGTGGGTTGGTTGCTTTCAATTTGAATAAGCCAAAGGTGATTGCCATCATCAAATATAATGAGGATGAAAAGGAACCAGGAATAGGGAGAGAGAAAGAGAGAGGCAGGTGAAGACTGTTAATGGTACATAAATGTAGAGAGTTCAGTTAGGTTAGTGTGATTACTAATACTGAAAGTGAACGGGCTGCAAGTATAGTTTTCACTTGAAGCAGCACTACTGAAGAAGCTTTCCAATATTCAGTCACCAATCCAAAGAGAAACCCACCAATTGAAATGATCCCTAAGCCTAATACAATGTTGTTATGCAATTTTCATCTCCAAATCAAATTCAAGCAAAGGAAAGAAGACAAGGAAACATTGAATTGAAGCCTGTCTCTCTTGCAAACACCTGACAGACACTCTGCAGGTTTTTGGACCCAGGACACCCTCATCAAAAACATAATATCACATTCCATTTCCACCAACTTATCCCAGTAACAATATCAGCAGGATATTTTCTAGGATTTGATCAGACATCCATGATCATGATCAAACTAATATAATAGAAATGTTAGGAAAGTCAATTGTAGTACAAGATTTATGGAATAAATGTAATTATTTTTATTAGAATAGCTAATTTACAGAGGATTAAATGAGCCACTTATACAAAGTCATTCTTGTATATATATGGACCTCTGTTATATTGAAATACATAAGGGTATATAATTTTCTCAATCTTTTTCTTTTCATGGTACCAGAGCAGTAACGATACATTCTTTTTGCCTTGAAATTTTTCAATTCTCACCATCATGACTAGCGATGGAAACTCATCAGACTTCAATAGTCTTTATTCTCTTCACCATTTTGATCATCTTGGAAGGGTTCTTGTTTCAAAATCTCTTAATGGGGATAACTATTCGACATGGTGTAGAGCCATGGTCATCTCTTTAAATGCAAAATCCAAATTGGATTTTGTTGATGGAACTCTTAAGGCACCATCTGCCATAACCAAACCAGAAGATTATGTAGCATGAAGGAAATGCAACGACATGGTGCTGTCCTGGCTTCTTAATTCTTTGACTCCTGATATTGCAGATAGCGTTATTATAACCAAACCAGAAGATTATGTAGCATGAAGGAAATGCAACGACATGGTGCTGTCCTGACTTCTTAATTCTTTGACTCTTGATACTGCAGATAGCGTTATTTTTTGTAGCACTGCCCATGAAGTTTGGGAAGATCTTCGAAGTCATTTTTCTCAAAGCAATGCACCACGGATTTTTCAGATTGAGAGAGACATTGCATGTCTATCTCAAGATCAAATGACTATTGCGACTTATTACACCGAACTCAAAAAATTATGGGATGAATTAGGCTCCTATAATGATGTTGTTTGCACTTGTGGAGCATGCAGTAAAAGGCGCAAATTAATGCAATTTCTTATGGGATTGAATGAGTCCTACAGTGCTATACGTGGTCAGATCCTTTTAATGAATCCCTTACTTGATGTTGTACAGGCTTATTCTTCTATTATTCAAGAAGAAAAACAACGTAACTTGGGCACTACTTGTGAGACAATGGAAGCTTCAGCCATGGCTGTTCAAAAAGATGAACCAATGGCCTTTGTCGCTCGACACAAATCAGGTTCTTTTTCTAGTCCTAATTCATTCAATCGCAAGTTGTTACATTGTTCTTATTATGACAAAAATCATCATGTAAAAGAAACATGTTGGAAGTTAAAAGGTTATCCCCCTGGGCATGTCAAGTCTACAACAGCCAAGCGCAATTGGAATAATCAATCTTCAGTTAATAATGTCAGAGAGGCTCCAATTATGCAGCAGGTTCAGTCTGTTATGAATGGACTAACTGATTTACAGTTGCAACAGATGCTGTCTATTATGCAGGGACATGGGTCATCTCAATCAGATACTTCTAAGGAAAACATCACCAAAACTTCTCCAGGTTTGTCTACACCTGCACTTATAATTGATAGCAGTGCAACTGATCATATTACTTCTTCTCCGACTTTACTTGTCAACAGTAGAGTGAATATTTCCCTTCCACCGGTTGTTATGCCAAACGGAGATCAGGCTCCAATTATCTCTATTGGAAGTTTGCCTTTGAGTTCTATTGTGTATTTAAAAAATATGCTTGGTGTGCTGTAACACCCGGAATTTTTATATATTTAATAATGAGTTTTTATTTAAGTTAATTTTAGCTTCATTATTATTGGGTTTAATTTGAAATGATTTAATGAAAAATTTAATATTAATCAAATAAATGAGTTATTTTCTATACCCAATTAGTTTGAAATTTTAAGAAATTATTCAAGTAAATTATTTGAGAAATGATTATATTTTGGTTATTCAAATTTTTTTTTTCCAAATGCATATTTATATAGGTAAAATTATATATTGAAAAATTTTGGAAGAAATTATAAAGGATGTTTTAATAAAAGAATTTTGAGAAAATTGGTATTATAATTGATTAGTAGTATTAAATTTTGAGTTGGAAATTGATTATTTAATTTAATTGTGTATAGGATTTAATTGGAGGATTATTTTGGAATAAGGATTAAAAGTATAATTTTATTTTTGTGAGGGTTTTAATGGAAATTTGTGAGTTTGGTATTTTCGTAAATAAATATGTCGGTCAGGGGTATTTTTGTAATTGTGTATTTTTAATAATTCGGATTTGGCCCAAATTAAATAGTTAAGGGCTTAATTGAAAGGCTAGAGGAAAGTTTGGGGGTCAAATTGGAATTCTGCAGGATGAAATTGTAAGTAATTAAGAAAGTTGAGGGACCAAATTGCAATAAGAAAAAGTTCAGGGGTCAAATGTCGATATTGAAGGGAAAGAAATCGGGGAAGAAGAAGGGAGGAAGAGAGATGTCGGGGGAGAGAGAGAGCGCGGAGGGAAGGAGGCTAGCGTCGGGGCCGTCTGTCTGGTAGGTGGCCGTGAGCTCGGGCGGCAGCGGCGAGCGAGGAGGAAGATGGCCGAAGCTTCCTTGCCGTCTGCAGCGTTCCGTCGGTGGTCGGTGATCTTGGTGCCGATCGACTCCTCCGGCCTCGGCTTTGTTTTGGCGGCGGTGTCGGCGGTGGTGGCCGAAAGCGGAAGATCCGGTGGAGAGAGAAAATGGTGGCAGCCCGGCGTTTTTGGGTTTTTCCGGTGAGATCCGGCCGGAGGATGGACGATCGGAGGGCGTATCCCGACTCTCCTCAACTCAAGCTTCGCGATGGCACTGGTTTCGTGGCGATCGGACTTCGTTTGCAAATTGACGGTCGAGATCGTCCGCAAATCTCTCCGGGATGATCGGGTGTCGGATCGAAAAATCGGGCGAGGGATCGTCATCGGTAGCGTCGTTGTGAGTTCGATGGTGTGTTCGGATCGTCGATCGGACTCCGTGGCCGAGGGCGTCTCGGTAATTTTCTTTGGCCGTTAATTTTAGAAATTCTTGGTTTAATTGTGTCTATTGGATTATATTGAGTATTTGATGATTTTTGTGAGTCAAAATAATTGTCTGTCGACTTACGCCTTGTATTTTGTGCTGTGTGGCGGAGTCGGGAAATAGTGAAATTTGGGGACCCGACTCCTATTGTTTGAATCGTTAAGTATTTGAAGTGTTCTTCTGGCAGGTCCTGGACCCGTTTTCACGGGGGGTAATGTTCGTGTTGTAGGGGAGGTTCTGCCGGGATTTTCGGTAGAATTCTCCGGTCGAGATTCTTAGGCAGTCGATCTGGAGTCTAGACCTAGGATTAATGATGGATTGTCTCGGTATTGATAAATTATTTTCCGTGATTAGATGATCATGCATTGGCTCGCTCCAACCGAGGCATCGGAAAGCGAGCTAGGAGGTCGCCCAATCCACAGCGAGTTAAAGTCATTTAATCTTTCGCGCTATTGCTAGTATAATTTTAATATGCTATTTAGAATTTGTGCTTAATATGATTATTAGTATCGCAAGATAAATGATTTCACTTGATTATTAATATTTGAAATAATATAAATATTATTATTAGTATGTTATAATAAGATAAGCGTTATTATTTTTTCCCTCACAAATTGCACGTTGTTTTACCTTAAATCTTTAATCTTTATTTCCGATATGTGTTGGTTGAGTTCATCGGATAATGATATTTATTATATGTGATGATTGCGATTTGGGAAATGTGGCTTGTAGAACATGCCACTTTGATGGGTTACATCGGGACTAGCGTCTTGCCGGTAATGATCATGGACATGTAATAAGATATTTATGGGTTTGCCACGGTCGAGCATGGCTCTCTGGGCTGATTTGTGTAAATTCACGGAGGTAAGGTCCCTGGTCGAGCATTGCTCTCGGGCGCCCGATCTTATTGGATTAAGAGAGCCGAATGGCTACTAGATTTCTTATTTGGATATTTAAGTGACCCGGTGGAGGTAAGGTCCCTGGTCGAGCATTGCTCTCGGGGGCGCCCGATCTTATTGGATTAAGAGAGCCGAATGGCTACTAGATTTTGGGGTTTAGGGTTCTACCGAGCCACTCGTCCCGTAAAAGTAAAAATATATTTTTATTTATTCATTTATTTATTTATTATGGTATGATTATAATATGGATTGTATTTACGTGCATGGTTGATATTTTGATTCGAATGATTAATATTTTATGTGAAGGAAATAGTAGGGTATGATTATAGTATGGTTTGATATACTGATTTGAATAATCTATGTTTTATGAGAAGAAGCAATAGTCCCTAGATTATTTGATTTTAACTCACTCTCGAGGTATTTTGATTCGTGACTGTTAGTTCTCCTGCGACTCTTATTCAGTAACCTGACTCATTCATCATCGGGTGATGTATTTGATTTGGTATGTAAATTGGTAAATCTTAGATTCTCCGCAGTAGTAATAGTAAATGTATCAGTTGTAAATTTTCTGTAATTTCCGGTCTCGCCTAGTTTTTCTGGCAGACCGAAGTATTTATGTAGAATGTAGCTATTAAGATAATTTGTGGTTTTAATAATATTAATTTGAGATGAGATTTGTTTAAGTCAGTGAGTGTCAGGCTTACTACGGGTTTCGGTGGCCTTAAGCCTACCCATTCCCTAGTGCCGGTCACGGGCCCACGGGTGGGGTCGTGACATATGCCAACTTGCAAAGTGGATCTTACGTCTGTAAGTTGAATTACAAGAGATTTAAATTGTTCAGTAACATTTTTTTCGTATCGGTGTATTATGCAGGATTTGATGGCGGGGATGACGATTGGTTTGGGTGAACAACGAAATGGACTATATTACTTGGTTGCAATAGCGGAAAATAAGTCACACCACCCTATATAGTCTGCAGCAACCAATACCATTACACCCACCTCTCCTCAGGACAAATTTACAACTTTGTGGCATCGACGACTCAGTCATGTATCCTTTTCTAGATTAGATTTCATAGCTAAGACCTTGTTGAAATTTCCTTTAGAGTCGAATAATGTTTGTGATGTCTGTGCTTTTGCAAAACAAACAAGACTTCCTTTTTCTACTAGTTCAATTTCTTCGATTAAACCTTTTAAATTAATCCATTGTGATATTTAGAGACCATACAAAATTCCGTCTCTTACTGGTGCTAAATATTTCTTAACAATTGTGGATGTCTTCTCTCGTTTTTCTTGGGTTTCTTTCATGCACCACAAAAGTGAAACGCAACATCTACTTTCTAATTTTTTTTTCTTCTATTAAAACCCACTTTAATACTAGCAAATATTCGAGTTGACAATGGTGGAGAATTTTTTTCTATGCATGATTTTTTTAAGCAGAAAGATACCACTTACCAACATTCTTGCACTTACACCCCTCAACAAAATGGGGTTGTTGAGCGTAAGCATAGACATATCCTTGAGTCGGCACGAGCCCTTCATTTTCAAGCTCACATTCCTTTACATTTTTGGGCAGAATGCGTCTCTACCGCTATTCACATTATTAATCAGTTACCCACACCAATACTTTCTCGCTAAACTCCTTTCGAACGTCTTTATGAAAAAAAACTTTCGTATTCTTACTTGAAAGTTTTCGGATGTCTAGCATATGCTACCAATGTTCATGTTTCTGATAAGTTTGCTTCTCGTGCCACTCGTTATGTTTTTCTTGGCTGTCCAGTAGGCCAAAAGGCTTACAAATTATATAATATTGAAACTCAATATTTTTTTACTAGCTGTGATGTCATTTTTCATGAGGACATTTTTTCGTATGAGTCTACTGCCCATTCCTCACCAGACACAAATTTAGCTATATCTGTTTTCATTCCCGATAATACTACTCCAGAGATCCCCTCTTCACAACCTATGGAACCCGTTTCTGCCACTTCCGCTTCATCACTGCTAGCAGCCTTATGCCGTTCACAACGACCTCATGTTCCTCCTGTAAGTTTGCGTGATTATATTTGCAACCAAGTCACATTTTCCAAATCAGTATCACCCTCGTCATCTTTTCCAAATAAAGGTACATGATATCCTCTTTGCAATTATATCTCTTATGCTCGTTATTCACCACAACATCATTCTTTTATTGCTGTTGTTACTAATAATGTTGAGCCAGCATGCTATGATGAAGCTGCAATTGAACCCCATTGGCAAGAAGCAATGCAATCTGAGTTGGCTGCTTTAGAAGCCAACAATACATGGTCTCTCACACCTCTACCTCCTGAAAAGCAAGCCACCGGTTACCGTTGGGTATACAAAATTAAACGAAAATCAGACGGATCTCTTGAACGTTACAAAGCACGCATGGTTGCAAAAGGTTACACACAATTAGAAGGTATTGATTACCATGACACCTTTTCACCCACTGCTAAAATGGTCACCGTACGCTACTTATTAGCTCTGGCAGCTGCTCAAAATTGGTCTCTTCACCAACTTGATGTCCATAATGCATTCCTTCATGGTGACCTTTCCGAAGAGATTTATATGTCTCTTCCTCCTGGTCTTCAGCGACAGAGGGAGGATCTTGTATGTCGCCTCAACAAGTCCTTGTACTAGTTAAAACAAGCTTCACGTCAATGGTTTGTAAAGTTTTCTACTACTATTCAAGATGCTGGATTTATTCAGTCTAAGACAGATTACTCATTGTTTACATGTAAGAAAGACAAGTCATTCACAGCCTTATTAATTTATGTCGATAACATCCTCATAACTGGTAATGACCCTTTTGCCATTTCTAATCTTAAACAATTTTTACACAATCGGTTTCGGATCAAAGATTTGGGGAACTTGAAATTTTTTTGGGTGTTGAGGTGTCTCGATCAAAGAAAGGTATTTCATTTCTCAAAGAAAATATGCTTTGGAAATTATGAAAGATGGTGGATATTTGGGAGCTAAACTTGTGGATTTTCCCATGGAACAAAACATAAAGCTATCCAAGGAAGGGGAATTATTAAAAGATCCATCTCTTTATAGGCGATTTGTGGGACGCCTAATTTATTTGACTATTACCCATCCGGATATTACCTATTCGGTGAACATATTGAGCAAATTCATGCATGCTCATCGCAAACCTCATATGGAAGCTGCCATGCAAATATTGTGGTATTTAAAGAATAACCCAAGTCAAGGCTCGTACTTCCCTTCACAAAATGATTTATCTTTGCATGCTTTTTGTGATTCAGATTGGGCAGGTTGTCCAATATCTCTTAAATCAACAACAGGTTATGTTATTTTTATAGGATCCTCTCTTATTTCTTGGCGAACAAAAAAGCAGAAGACTGTTTCTTTATCTTCTGCAAAAGCTGAATATAGAGCTATGACTAACACATGTTCTGAACTGTCTTGGCTGCAATCATTATTAAAAGATTTGAGGATATTGCATCCAAAGCCGGATCTGTTATATTGCAATAATAAAGCAGCTTTACACATTGCAGCTAATCTGGTATTTCATGAAAGAACCTGACATATAGAAATTGATTGTCATTTTATCTATGACAAGATTCAAGATGGTTCAGTCACAACTGAATATGTTCCTTCAGCTAAACAACTTGGTGATGTGTTTACTAAACCATTAGGGAAGGAAGCCTTTGGTAACATGAAATGCAAGTTGGGAGTTCTTGATATCCACTCTCCAACTTGAAGGGGAGTGTTAGGAAAGTCAATTGTAGTACAAGATTTATGGAGTAAATATTGTAATTATCCTTATTAGAATAGCTGATTTATAGGGGTTAAATGAGCCACTTATAGAAAGTCATTCTTGTATATATATGGGTCTCTGTTATATTGGAATACATAAGGGCATATAATTTTCTCAATATTTTTCTTTTCAAGAGAAGAGCATTTCAATGATAATTGTATTTTCTGAAGCCATAGGAAAGAAAACAAATTTACCTCCACTTATTATATATTATGGACCCCCCCATACAAAATCATATAGGATTAAAACTAAGAAACCAAAGCTGAAAGTAGATGTATAAAATTGCATCTATATTTGGCGCTTACTCCTAAAATAGTCACCTCACCACTAAACTAAAGCATATGATTGTAATTGGTGTATTGCGGCACAGCTTATAGCCACAATTGTCTTCTGTAGTTTTGGGGCAAACTCTTCCATTTTATCAGAAAACACAAGCAAAAAGAAGGTAAGAGCAACGTCTCCATCAACGGTTCTCTCAATATGCAATAAGTCTAAACTTTCCACTATTTTCAAGACAAGGAATTCACTTTCACATCCATTTTTAGGTTTAATGATCAGGATACTTGACAAGAATTTGTATGGAAAAAGAGCTAACAAGAATTCATAGATAAACCTAGAGAGATAGGTTTGCAATCACCACTTGACTATGTGTGTGAGATTACTAATAAATAGTAGAAGTGAACAATCATAATGCCACAAGTTTTGCTCATCTACTCAATTTTTTCGTGCACAATCGAAACTTCATTAAAAATAAACTAGACAAGGGAATTTCCATACCGAAGACAATGATGTTAATGCAGCCTGTCTACTTTTGCGGAAGCAAAGGAAAGAAAACACGGCAGCTTTTAACTTGAAATCTCCCCCTCATACAAACTATGCAAGTTCAAAGCCACGAGCTCGCCGTCAAAAACCAATATCACATTCTAGTTTCACCTCCAATTCATCCCACAAAATAGAGCATCTAAACACATCACAAACACCTACCAATTGTGTTCAAAAGAATCAGAAGATGGTTACATTTAATTCTGAAATTGCATTCTAGCTCAGCAATTTGACAAACTAAGAAATGACTAAAGACCCCAATTATTCAAGGTCGGGAGTGAGAATGAAAATGGAAATAAAATGGAAATGATTATATTTTATATGTTGCTTAATTTATGATGGAATAAGAATCAAAATTATTTATTTTTAATACTAATTATGATACTTAATTATAGTTAAAAAATAATATATTTAATTTATAATTATTATATGCAATAAATAAATAAAAATAATATTTATAAAAATGATAAATTATTATTTCACTTGTTGGATAATTTATAATTGATTTGACTTGATTTTTATGGAAATTATTGATGGGATAATTTCATTCCAATTTTGGAATAATTTTTAATGAACAATATATAAATAATGGAAATCACTTGTTTCTATTCCCATTCCCATTACCATTCTCATTCCTATCATATTTTTCTCATGAACCAAATGACCCCTAACTTAAAGAAGCTGAGAGGAAGTCCCTGTGCCAAGCATACATGACGCTTACCAAACAAAAGGACCAAAGCTGCCACGAGAGGTTAGAAAAATAAAGAAAAATAACATACAAGAGAACATTTGGAAAAAGAATCCCTCAAGCTCACAAAATTGAGATAAAGAACACAAATTTTTTCTACTATCAATATTAGTATTATATAACAAGGTTCAAGATTAAGAACAGTAACAAAATGAACATTCTTCCATCCATTTACCTGTACAGACCCAGCAGTCATGATCCTAAACAACCAACCACATTGGATACTAGAAACTCAAGCTTAATGGTATATCTGGCCAACAGAGGAGGCATTGAAAAATGAACGCTCTCGTCAAATAGATTACTCGGAGTTGCATGGCTAAATGTTAGATGGCAATACATAAAGAAACAAAAGTACAGGCAAGACATAGTTTATTGCTGAAAATTATTCCTCGGGCAAAGCCCAAAGAAGGTACAACAGCTTTACCATCCTGCAGGTTATCCCTATTCTTCCAATTCCAAGTTTCTTTATTTCTTCCGTACACTTGCCTGAAATAGCTTTTACGCCTTAGGGTGTATTCGATTAGTATTTAAATTAGATTAGTAGTTTCATATTCTTTGATAGATTTTAAAAGTCACAAAGTAATCAATTCTAATTTGTAAAGACTTTTTGGACGTTAGAGCGTATTTAATAATAATTTTTATAAATTTTAAAAAAATCTATAAAAGTTAAGATTTATTCAATTAAGATTTTTAAATAGTTAATAAAAATAAATTTATATTTAAAAAGTCATATATATTCTATAGATAATAAAATTTTGTGTACTTTGAATGACTTTTTATAGGTTAGTATATATAGAAAATCTAAAAAAAAATTCTTTCATCCTACCTCAAGATTTTAGCAGACTTTTTTTAAGTATAGAAGTCGTTCATTGCTCAAAACAAAGCAAAAGAAAAAAAAATGATAGATATTTTTTCTTTTTGATTTTACTATTGCATAATTCTATTGATTCTCTTGAATAATTACAAAATTATTATGTGATTTTCTATTATTTTTGGAGGGTGTATTTAATTAAAACTTTTAAAGACTTTTATAGATTTTCTTTAAATGAATTATTTTTAAAGAGTTGATGATTTTTTAATGACTTTTACAGAGTTTATGATTTTATAAATAACTTTCACAAACTTTACTTAAAAATACTTTTATAAATATTGATAGACTTGTATTCATTTTCGCAGACTATTATTTATCTATTATTTAATTATTTAAAAATGAATTTAATCATTTTACTTTTATTATTTTCTTCATCTTTTCTTTGCATTTACTATTTACTTTAAATATTATTCCACATAATATTATATGCAACTTTGTGCACAAGTAACGGACTTCATTTCATTGTTGTGTCAAATTCATATCATTTTTAAATTTTTTATCTCACAACATAAATAATTTTTTTTCAAAACAATAATTTTTTAAAAAAGAAATTATCTTATTACAATTTATCTCTAATTGTAAACTACCAAATTTATGTCATACTCGTTATATTTTGTTTATTACTTATTTGATAAATACTTAAACAAAAAATAATCACGCATTACTAATTCATTGATAAATACCTAAATCGACAACAATCACGTTTACCAACAGAAAAGAATTATCTTCCTAACAAAACCTAGAAGTTTATATATGGTAAGGTTGTTTGTTCAAAATAATTCACTAAATGCTTCATTTAAAATTTGTATTTTTATAATGGCCCTTTTAAAATTAAGTAAAACTTTTAATTAATTTTTTTATATGTATGAGTACAAAAAAATATTATTAGTAATTAATTTTTAGTTTATGAGTTTTATCAAATGTCTTATATTTTTTAAGATAGAGAATATAACAACAAGAATGAAAACGATAATGCAGGAGAATTTCAAAAGAATAAATATGAGTTTTCAAAAAAAATCTATTGAAATCTTGAAGAAAAGTGAAAGACAAATCTTGAGAATTTATATTCATAACAATGCATAAAAGTCATTAAAGTATGCAAAAGTTCATGTCTATAAAAGTCAATGACTTTTTGAATACTAGCTTACTTTTAAAGATTTAAAAAAAACTGTAATTGCATACCCCTTAATTTTTACAGACCTTTTTAAATTCTTAAAAATCAATATTGAATACCTCATGACTTATATAAAGTCTTTAAAAGTTATTATCGAATATACCCTGACTTTTAAACTATACAAAATTTTTTAAAAATTTTAATTGAATACAACATCATTTGTGTGTATATTTATAAAAAAAATTCAATACAAATTCGTTGAAAATTATATGCATTGTGCAGTCACTCGTAGCGTCGATCTAGGGAAAACAAATTCATCACTATTACAGTGCCTAGGAATAAAAGATCTTCGATTTTATTCAAAAAAATTCTATGGCCATAATTGAAGTTGAAAACCCTCATCTAATATCTGTTCTTGTTACTGTTCTTACATGCTTCTCATCCCATATACTGCTATAACTTGTAAGATTTTCACTGGGCGTATCAATTGTATTTACAATGGCAATGCCCAAAAGGAAATAAAGCAATCTACTAAAAAGCCAAAGGATGTAAAACCATATTTGCCCTCCATTTTTCTACCTAATATGACACTATCATGCTACCATTCTTTCCAACTTACTTTGTCCACATGTATGATTTGTCCATGTTAATGCTTTTATTTATTTAGTTTTGTTATTTTTTTTATTAAGAACTGTGTTGATATATGATATGACGAAATGCAATAATAATTTTACTATTGGTAACTCTTGCAATGCACTCTCTGTTTTTAATTTGGTGGCAGAAAAATATTTTCACACACCTACCAATAAAAATACCATTAGTTTATTGTTATTATAGTATAGTGCATATGAAATACCTTTAAAGCATTTAAATGTCATTAGTTTTTCAATAGCATCTTTTTTTTTTTAGTTTAACTCATGGTTGATGCTGCGAATTGAAGTTGGCGTGATAGTAATGACTTGTTAGGTAAAGGAACTGTTGAGAAAAGGAAGGATACTCCCTACTTTGAATGAAAAACTTGGATGTGATAAGAATTATTTTCAATATTTAAGCCATTTGAAATGGTTTAAACAAAGATAATAATTATTGCAATCTTTTATCTTATAGCTCTGGATTTGGATGGGATCCTATAACCAAAAACTTTACCACTCTCGATGAAGTATGGGAGGATTACTTTAATGTAATTCTTTTATTAAAAAATACATACACATCAATCATTTTTATTTGTTTGTTGATGTTTGCTTTTGCTTAATTTGGAGGAATCTATGTTCTTTTTTTGCCTATTATTTTAATATCTATAAACTCATATACTATTATTTTTATGTTGACCAATCTCATCCTATCCATAGAAGCTATCGCACAAACACTTTTACAGACTATGAAGATTTAAGAATCACAATTGAAAATAGAACTACAATTCGAAAAAATATAATTGGATTAGGGGAAGCTACTGATGCAAGAACACTTGAAGAAGAAGAAAATAGAGGTTATGCTTTAGATGAGTTGATTTATGATACTAGCATTGGGACATTCATATAAAATAATATGCAAGACTCCTTGTATCAATCTCCATCTTATAGATACTCCACTTTACCGCTACCCTTTGATATCATTAATTTAGATGTTCCTAAAGGACGTAAAAGAGGTAATAGAAGTGAGTTTGAAGGAAAAACTACTTCTTTTGAGTCTAACAATAATCAAGCAAATATTGAAAGCAAACTCACTCATTTCGTTGACAAGTTGGTTGAAGCTATTAAGTCATTTGATAGTAGTGAACACAGTTGTTGGGATATTATTAAAGAAAAACCAAATTTGGATAAGCGTGCATGTCTCAAGGCATTTAAGTTGCTCAATACTAGAGCAAAGAAGATTGAGTTCTTGAAAATGACTCCTAAAAAGCGTTATAAATGGATAACTTATGAGTTGGAGCAGTAAAAATCAAAATTATTTAATTATAGATTTTATTATTATTATTATTATTATTATTAGTAATGCATTTTGCTACTTTGTGCTTTTCAAAAAAGAAAGAATTCATGTAAGTGACAAATTATATTATTGTGGGATATCTATTTATGGTATTTATTTTTATATTGATTTTTATGAGTGAATAATGAATATGATTTAAAACTAGGGTCATATAACTTTCTGTTGAGAAATAAGGCTAATAATCACAGGAATATGAACAAATAAGCAAGAAAAATAAGAACACAAGGATTTACCAAGGTTCGGCAATGTGCCTATATTTTTGGGAGCGATGAGCGACTGTATCTGTTATTATTTCATAATGATCCACTAATTTCATTCGCTCGTTGCGCTGCGCTCCACTCGCTCACTCTGCTCCGCTCCAACATCTGTCCCTTAAACTGGTATATGAGCCATACCTAATAAATCTCCACCTGGCGAATTTCAAGCCCTTTAGGAGATGAAACCATGGAGTTTCTCACACACCAAAGTGGGTTGAGCTACCATGCTTGTCTAGCAACTATAAACGTTCAACAAGTCCAAGCAATGCATGAACTTGTTGGTAGTAACCAGCTTAGTCAACATATCAGCTGCACTCTCACTAGTATGAACCTTCTGCAACAGTATCTCACCAGATGCAATCAACTCTCTAATCTTGTGATATCTCACATCAATATGCTTAGTTCTAGCATGATACACCTGGTTCTTAGCCAAATAAATAGCACTTTGACTATCACAATGCAACTGAAGTCCACCTTGCTGAACACCCAGTTCCTTTACTAGCCCAGTAAGCTATAAAGCTTCTTTAGCAGCTTTAGTAGCTTCAGCTACTGCCATGCACTTAGTTTCAGTTGTAGATAATTCCACAATGGACTGAACCGTTGATTTCCAACATATAGGCCCTCCACCAAGAGTAAAAACATACCCAGTTGTAGACCTTCTATCATCCAAATCACCAGCATAGTCTGAATCCACATACCTTACAACAAAAGGATCATCCTGCTGACTACCGAAAATAATTCCATGCCCTATAGTACCCTTCAGATACCTAAAAATCCACTTGACTGCTTCCCAATGTTGCCTACCTAGTTTAGACATGTATTTACAAACTTGACTAACAGTATGAGCCAAGTCAGTGCGAGTACATACTATTGCATACATCAAGTAGCCAACTACACTGGCATATGGAACCTTTGCCATGTCTTCAATTTCCCTATTTGTCTTAGGACACTGTTCTGAAGAAAACTTAAAATGATTTTCCAATGGAGTGCTCACTGCTTTGCTTTATTTATCCCAAACCTCTCTAACACCTTCTCAACATAGCGTTGCTGAGATGGCAATTTATGTCATGCATCCGGGTTCATCTTACAGTGTGGGCCAGAGGCAGGGACACATGTGTAGGACACAGTCCTCCCACTTTAGTTATTATCTTTTTTTTTTATTTTTTTTTATTTGGGATTATAATAAGATAAATTATAAAAATTAATATTATATAATCTAAAATTATATTAAGTAAATATTTTTATATTTATAAAAATTAATTTTTATATATGTGTTATATGATTATTATAGTTATTTTAATTTTAAATAATAATATAAATTAAAATTATAAATAAAATTAAATAGAATTTTCAATGTTTTATAATTATTTATAATATTTTTATGCATAGTAATAAGTTAAATATTCTTAATGTATTTTTTAATTTTCTTTATATATAAACTTAAATTTTATGTGTTAAAAGTAGTACAACTATCAAAATGTGTCAAAATATAATAACATATGTTAAAAAAATTGAAATCTCAAAATTTAATATTATATATATATATATATATATATATATATATTTATAGGTAAATAAAATTTAAAAGTTAACATAATTAGTAACAAATTTTTTTAATCTTTAATTAGTAATACTCTAGAAAATTAAAAATCGATATATTTTCAGAAAATGATAAAATAAATTATTTATTAAAACTAATATAATATAATTTTTAGGAGTTCTCTATATCCTAAATTTTATATTATTAGTGAATAAGATTAATCTTTTGCATATTTGATAATTTTAGTATTTCATCAATATGTAATTGATACCAAAAATATTAAATTTTTAAAATGGATATCCATATTCATCATTCATATAATAATATTCATTGTTTACTATAACAATATTCATTTTTTATTCAATCAGTTTTTAAATGTTCATAATTTTATTAAAGAATATTTATCATTTATGATCTATATGTTCATTAATTTGTTATTGTCAATCCAGTAATTATAAATTTATATATATTTCTCAAATTTGAAATATTTATTTTCAAATGAAAATAATGTTTATTCTTTGCGAAAGTTAGATTCATTATTTTTCTGATGCATATTGAAATAACTTTATGATTAATATAAATATTCATCATTTATTGACATAATATTCATTAGTTTATTAATGGATATTCATTATTAATAAACACCATATTCATTAATTTTTTTAGATGGACATATATAACATTGAATGATAATATAAATATTCTTTACAATTAGTAAAAAAAAAGCTAAACTAAAGTTATTCTACAAATATTTATATTGTGATACAAATATTTTTTTAGTAAAATAAAATTAATAAATAATAAAAATTTAATATTTAAATAATTAATATTTAATACATGTTTAATTAATATAAATTAAAGAATCTTTAGTACCGATTTAATGAATTTATATATATATATTTTTTAAAAAGCGTGCATAAGAACGTATTGTACCTAGCTGGACCATATTAATGATAGGGTGTAGGAGATAAGACCTCTAAGAAGATAACCACTAGTACTCTTGAATGGACACTCGAGTTCTTTATGATTACCAATTGACTTATCATTATGACCATGATGATCATCATTAGAGTAGAGAGCAAACCATTCTTTTCTATAAGTTCTGGAGTAGTATGTGATAGTTAACTGAAGATTTTTTTTGTTCTCATTGAATTAGGTATGCATAGGTTGAGGCTGAACCTAAACTTGTGCTCGATATACATTGATAAGGGATGTATGAATTCTCATGAAGAGAGGATCAAATTTAAGCTAGGGATTAAATAGTATCATGGTTTAGAAATCGCAACTGCATGTGATATGTGATTTTGATGGCAGTCTTAGAAGAATCTCTGCAAGAACTTCTGGAGGTATTTATTCTGACATTATAAAAGAACAACAAGTGAAGGAATCGAATTGGGTTTTGTTGTTGTGACTCAGACAAAACCGAAGTTCTTGATTCTTCTGGTTTAGAATGTTTTCTTGTTTCTTGCACTCCAACAACAAAGGAGTTTTGTCTACTTCTCTGGCTTTGCTTTTGCTTTTGCTTTTGCCTTCATTACCAGTAACACCCTCGAATGCTCTTTAGAAATTCTAGCCTTATGCAAAACAATCTAAAATACTCAGCTCTTTTATTTTGTTTATTATTTTTATTTGAAATAGGATAAATATCGATCTAGGATTTGACATATTCTTACATATATTCTTATATCAAAGAATGTAATTTCTTCAAGAATTTAATCTCTTAAAGATAATAATATTGAACAAAAACGAGTAACATGATACGAAAATAACGAATTATATTAAAACATATAAAGTTAAGATTATTATTATAATGCAAAATAAATAATATTAATATTACACTAACTTGCTAATAAATAAGACTTTTGTCTAAAATAATTTATTTATTTATTATACACAGTAAATATAAGAAAATTCATTTCATATAATTATTACTATTTTATCAAATAAAATAAAAATAAAATTAATGTATTATCATATCATGTCATCTTACTTATTTAATAAATTGAATTGTATATGGGTTCAAAATTCTAAAATTACACACATCACTATGAAAAAGAATACCATATACCACATAACAGTATTTGTACTTTTCTTTAGTTTTGGTTAATTTAATTTATCATTTCTGTGCACAAAATCTATTTGGTAATATAAGTATTTAAACAGTACAAAATTGTATTCATAATACATAGATATCAATAAATCTGACTTCTTGATTAATTTAAGTAATAAAATTTATATTCCATAATAAAAAAAAATTAAAACGCAATTGCACCAATTACATTTTTCAGTTTCATAATTTGAATAAAATAATAAAATTTATGAACTATTATATATAAGGCCAATTGCAAAAGATATTACAATCTTTAATATTCTTTTACGAATTTAACCTAATGTTTTAATTAATGTCACATTTGGATTTTTATATATTTTAAAATTTAAAATACTAGTTAAAAGTTTATAAAATCTTGCGGATATGATAATGGAGTGCTGAGTTATTCCACCTTTACCTAATTATAGAAAAGCTATAAGTTTTAATTTCTTTTTTGATTATGACTTTTAATTTTGATAAATTACTGCTTGAATTTGGATATTTAATTACTTAAAACTCAATTCAATTAGAATGAAAAAACAAGAAAAATTAAATATTTACTAATTTGATATACAATATGAGAAATTTAAAATTGAGATATTTAATAATTTAATATAAAAATTAATTGCAATAAAAAATTAATGTATTTAATTATACAAATAACAAATAAAAATAAAAAATAATAATAAAATTTATTTTTAATTCTTAATTTACTAAAATCATTTAAGAAATTATACATGTGAAGTGTAAGTTTTCTTATCTTAACACAAATATTAATTTATTATAAAATTACAAGTCATAACTAGATGATTTTTATAATCTATTATTTATGATTTTATATCAAATATTTATACTTAATATAATTTAAATTTTATTTTTCTCTCCACAAACTATGAACACATACTCTATTTTTACCATTTTTGCTCTTTATTTATTCTTTTTAAATGCATAGTTTCCTTATTTTGATTAAATTTTGTATCATAATTATAATTAAATATATTATTATATTTATCCTAATTGAATTACATTTTATATCATTAAATATTTAAATTGATATACTAATTTATCAATATTTAATATATTTTTAACTAATATTTAGAGTTGTAAAAATTATAATATTATATTAAATTAGAAAGTAGTAAAATTCATTCCTACTTTCTAAAATTAACCTTATATATATTATATTATTATATATATCTGTGTGTATGTTGTTTTTAGTTATGATAGGTTGGCCCACTTCCATAAGGACCAAACCTTTACTTGCACAGCTAAAAGAGTGAGATCTTTATTTCCATGTTGAGACAGACTTCTTATCCATTTCCCTCTCAAAAAAAATCAAAGGCAAACATTTGCTTTCCCATGCAAGATATTTTGTTGTGTTACATTAACAGTAACTCTCTCCATCTTCTTTCCTCAAGTCAAACATAAAACACCTTCACTTCTTGTCCTAAGTCGTCAGTTTTCAAAAGCCATCTCTTTTTCCCTTTTAAACCATGGCAGCTCTCTCACTGAGTCATTTCCTCCACAACAAAAACAGTTCAGTTCAATTATTAAAAACCAGAAGCAACCCAAGAATTATTGTACATCTATCTTGCCAAAGAGATGAGCCAATAGACAGTTCCAGCCCAAAAGTGAAGGAAGAGATGAAGCAAGAGAAGCAAGTTATGGTGAGGCAACTTTTCGTTAGTGCAGAGAAGTTTGCAAAGGGAGTTAAGGATAATTTGAGCCCTAAGCAAAAGGGTGATTGGAAAGATGTGGTGCTGATGAGCTTGTCATTTGCTGTTTATGTTTATATCTCTCAACAGATTGTTTGCGCCTATTGTGCTTGGACTTCCATGCTCAAGCAACCATGGTAGATCATGTCATTGTCTATGGATGATTCAAGGTAGATACTGATATTAGCTACTCTGAATTTTCTTTTTTTTTTTTTTACCTTTCAAGTTTCTTGCCTCAGTTAGATCTTTTGTTGATTGTTTTAGTGGTGGAGATCAAAGCAGCCTGTGATATTATGTTCTGTGAATATATTGTTCATGTTGTGATAAGTACATGAAAAACAGAGTGATGCAAGTATTCTTTTTCCAACATTACAAAGCAAGAAATTAAAACTAAACAAGTGATTAAATCCAGGTAAATTGTCATTGAGTTCACAATGAATGTAAATCTATGATCTAGCATGTTATTATTTCCAATATATACAGGAGAACACCTGTACATATTTTTATTTACCAATATTGTACATTCTGGATATTTATAAATTTATCTTGCACTATGGCAGGCTATCTTCAAATGTACCTTTTT
Organism: Ricinus communis; assembly: GCF_019578655.1. NCBI lineage: Eukaryota > Viridiplantae > Streptophyta > Magnoliopsida > Malpighiales > Euphorbiaceae > Ricinus > Ricinus communis. The sequence continues at coordinate 13,487,846 of NC_063261.1, read as the reverse complement.
AGGAAATGCTGCTAACACATTTTTAAAACAATCTGAAGCAAGAGAAGAATGAAATACATATTAGCTCTTCCAAATAGATTGTTCCACATACTAATCAGTTTATAGTTGCATCTATGGAGCCAACTATTCAAAACCATGAAAGTCTACGCACATCCAGTTACAGAGTACAAATTCAATAGGACATGAACAGTAAGACTATAGGTACCTTTTAACATTTAAGCATCAGTTACTTTTTGGTTCATCTGTGCTTGACTAACTATTTGGTAACATCAATTCTTTGTCAATTGTTTGGACTCCTTAACTAGTCAGTTTTGTGCCTTTCGCGCTTAAAGAGGCAGTAGACTAGTTCCAGCAGCCACTGCCAAAAGATCATTAGCCATTGCCGAACACGCATCACCAAACTAATCCTGGGTTTTGGCTCTGGTGGTGGTCCAAAAATTCCTTTGTATATCTCCTTTTGCTTTTGATATACAGCCTTGTCATGTTGATCAAGTAAACGCAATTCCCTTGCAATTGCTTTGTCTTCAGGTGCATATTTACGCGCCTTAAGAAAATCTTCCCGGGCAGCTTCTGTTTGCCCGAGTTCTGTTCTGGCCTTTCCTCTTCTGAACATTGCTTTGGCATTGTTTTCATCCTCTGCTAAAACCTGTGCATCCATTACCCAATCCGTTACATAGTTAATCATTGGAAATCATAAAACTCATCTGAGTTGATATTAAAGTAGAAGGCTAATATAAAGGGTCCAACATTATACCTCTTAAAATACGTCATATTTCTATTTATAAGAAGCAAATTTCTTTTTGAACACATACATAATTATGGTACATGGTTTACCAAGTTGCCATTGATGAAGGAGAACTTCCGGTGGCTTTCAGATTCAGGACTATGGATAGTTGGAAAAGTTAATGTAATTTATTTGGGTAATGAGAAAATTTCCTTTGGTTTCCAGAGTAAAAAACCTAATATCATTTGCTAATCATTATTTAGATTAAACAGAAGAGGATAATGTTGCAGTTTTCTTATTCCGCCAAGTTCTTTAGAAGAATGGATTGCTATCTAAAGTTCCAGTTTTACTTGCCAGCTAGATAAAAGATGGGAATACACCCATTGCTCCAATTCAATTCTAGAATCTCAATTGTCATCTCACAGAAGCTGTGACCAGTTATATAGCTACCCTAATTTGTAGCAACGTCCTCAAAGCCAGCCCAAGCAAATCATATCAACCATGAAAGGATAATTACAGATTTCCATAAAGGTATGAAAGACAAAATCCTTTAACATTGAAAATATAAAAGAAATTATCCATTATACTTACAATGCTGCACTGTGCAATGGCTTCTTCATAGCGCCTAAGCTTTATCAATGATGCTGCCATGTTAAGGTGGCATGGATTTTTAACCGCCAATGCCATGTCCCGATATTTGCCAAACAGTTGAAACATAAAGTCATCATTCAAATATGCAAGGGCCTAATATTGAGACAAGACAGTTGAACTTGTTAAGAACAAAACAGAAAAAATAAAATAAAAAATAACCTGCCAAAGCAACAATGTTATTCAAGGCATAAGGGACTAACCATTTCATATTGTTGCATTGCCTCCTCAAGTTTTTCCTCTTTAAAAAAAGCATTTCCATCCATTTTTCTTCTATCTGCTGCTCCAACCCTCTCTTCCACAGTCATGTCACCACGAGCTTTTCCCTACAATGCATCTCATTAATAAATTCACCTACTTGGAAAACACAGGAATAAGGCCAATATGATTTGAACTGAATGTACCATAGATCTAGAACTGTATTATAAGGAAAGTAATTGGTGTGTAACTTACTTCTTTGGTTTCGTCGAAACCAATAAGCTCAACTTCATATATTATATCAGCCATAGGTGGAACATTTGGAAAAGAAAAGCTTCCTTCTTTCCCATAACCTAATTCCCAGCCCACAAGCAAGAGGGCACGTTCACCAGCCTTCATACTGGACACACCAATAGCTAAACCCGTCATTTCTTTCTTCTCTGTTACATTAGTAAACCATCAATTTTTAGGGATACAATCAACAGTAAGATATAGGCAGCATAATGATATGGGAACAGAGTACAGACTTTAAAAATGATACCAAATAAATATACAGCCTATCTGTGCCAGGCTAAAACCATATAGCTACATACTTCTATTGCATTACTGTTGAATAGTTTCAACGTATTGTAAAAGTTTTTTTTTTTTCAATTAAACACAATCTGATTAACTCCAGACATACATAAGAATTGACAATTGATTCCCATTCTCCCATATTGATTATCAGTATTTCTTTAAAGTAATAGGGTGCAACACAACAAAGGATGGCATTTGCAGTTCAAACAAAGAGGAGTAAAACCAAAATGCAAACCTAGATGACAGTTCAAATGTAAGATTTCTGAAGAAAGAAGATGAAACATAAATGCTACTAAAAGAAAAAGGGAAACAGAATATTACATCCACAAGCAGAATGAGGTGGGCTGTACCTTTTCCTATGACCATTTCAACTGGCCGTTGTTCATGCCACGTATCATCAAACTTGTGCTGGGTGCTTTCGGTCCATGCTCTGTAGTGCACTGTGCACAGGCAGTTAGAGATTTTAGTTCCAAAATTTGCAGAAGAATCTACATTACAAGGAATAATTTCCAAGAAACGAAATGTGCATGCATGTGACAGACAAAGACATGAATACTAATAGCAAATAAATTATGGTTTTACCATAAGATAGAAGTCACAATGAACTTCAAACAAGAAAACAGCAACAGGGGAACATATAAGTCAAACAAGATGACAAACGCAAATGTTTTTAAGTTAACAGAAGAGTAGGAGGAGAATCAGCTACAAAAACTTCCTAAGTATTTATTTATTTATTTATTATTCAATAACTAGAATCATTCTAGTACCTCGTACTAATAAAAAGTTATTTTACCTGGATCTCTCACTTTGAGCACCCATTTCCTAAACTTGACATATTAAGTGCAGAATAATGCAAAATTCGAATTGTAAACAACCCAATATTAGGAGCATCACACATGCAGACGCATCAAACAAGAACTTGTCCTGCTGATTCAACATGAATTAATGAGATGGCAGTTATGCGCACAGAATAAGACTATTAATGAAATATCTACAAAATTTTAAGCAAGCTTCTTCTTGATCATGCAGGAAAATAAGAACAGAAATTTTTGAAATTTTAAGAAGCCCTATTTTGTAAAGTTGACCCATCCATTGATTGGTCTGAGTGTTCTATAAACCCTTAAACAAATACCACTTTCTACAGTGAATCTGTTTCAGAAAACCATGTCATGAAAGTTTAAAACCATCATTAAATACAGAAAAGTTTCTCAAGATATAAACAAAACGTTGATGGGTGAATTCAAGAAATGTGATCATATCATCATATTGCCCATCAAAGAGAGGATACAAGAATTCCTAATTGGGGGATACAAGAATTCCTAGTTGCTGGAGACATGGATACAAAACATGATAAAAGAATATAGCAATAGCTTAATAGAAGCGTCAACAAATAGATCCTTAGCACTTACAGAAGCAAGTTGAATATTTTGCCGGCTTCTGACCATGTCCTTCCTTAATGATTTGCTTTGTGACTTTCTCATGAAGGACTTCCACCTCAGAATCAACTTTTGGGGGACCATCACCATTTTGAGGAGGATCCTCATGCACAAAAGCAGCACTTTCAGCAACTATTTCATTTTCATCATCTTTGGCTGCAAAGAGTATACAAGTTAAAAGTTATGAACATGTATCGAGTTTTATGGTGTTGCAGACAGAAAACTAAGACTAAATAGAGGCACAAACAAAATGCTTCTTCTCTATAAACCTACAATGATCAAAAACCAAAGAAAGTATTATAAGTAGGTGATGCACATATCTCATTTTACTTTCAACGAAAGGTACTTATGACATTCATGAATCACATATTTATTAATATTGATCATTTCAAAATAGATTAAATTAAAACTAGAAAGCCTATGCATATAGCCCATAAAAACAATTAAGTTTATAATAATGACAATTAATTACCAATGGGTTGACTTTGCTGCTCTTCAGAATCCTCCATTACTCAATTTTTTTTAAAGAAAGCCCACAATCCAATTCTGCAGAAAGACCCAAATTAGGCATTAATAAAACCTTGAGTTTCTATTATAATTCAACAGCTAGAACTTGTATTTACTTTTTAAGTTGCAGAGACCGAAAACTACAAAGCACATTCATAAAGATTTAATAAAAACACTTTGTTTGGTTGCCAAGAAAGGAAAGAAATGCTGAATTCTAATCGAATCTTATACTGGACTGAAAAAGAAAATAAGGAAAAGCATTTACGGAGTTACTCTTCACTTCTTCAGACTTCAATTAAAAGATGCAGAAACAAGCAAAAATAAAATTAAAGTATAAAATTTTATAATTCACAAAATTTTCTCGGGAAACAAACAGAAAGTGAATGAGGTATTATACTTGAATTACTTACTTTAGATAGGATCTGGAGAGACACAGGAGTGAGTGTGTTATTTTTCTTTGAAACGATCGAAGAAGATTCTAGAGTGAGACTGAGAGAGAACGGCTATTAAATATTTAATTTGATAAATTTGTGTTGTGGGTGTTTAATTGGGGAAAAGGGTCAAATATAACCCCTAATGTTTATCCATTTTGTTACATTGGACCTTCATGTCTTTTTTTTTAATCAAATATGACCTTATAGTCTTTAAAACAGTGTTTTAAACCCTCCTACTAATGGTGATTTTGACATTGTCAGATGGGGTATGGCTAAAATATAAATATACTTCTACTCCTCTCTAATTTACACTTAAACTAAATAATCTCTAATTTATCAAATTTTGAAATTCTTTAAATGACTATTATTCATTTTGTAAGAGCAAAATGCAAAATCCAATAAGATGTAATAAGTGACCAGAAACAATAATGGCCACTACATTTCTCTCAATTTTTCATAAACCACACATGGGAACTTCGAAAACTTTTATGAAATCTAGTTCAAATCGAATTGGGTCTTAGTAGATTTTGAAATATGTATGTCCTTATCAAGGGTCATATGAATCTATTATTATGCTGAGTTGGGAATTTTTGTTAATTTTTTTTGGTCATACCATTTTTGCTTGAATATAAGCCTTGGCAGAGAGTTTTGATCCCTTTGTTAATACACTTCCATGTGGACCTCTTTTTTCTTCTCTATTTCCTTTGCATAGTCTTCTGCATATGTACTTTTCTTCTCTCATACTGTGAAAAATGGAACAATGAATAATGTTGTGTAATTTGGATATATGATAAAATTCTGAGTTCTTTACATGAAGCTGTTTGATATATATACAAGATTTTTTGTATTGTGAAAACTACTCCAACGGTTGCCTAACAACTCTTTCTGTTATGGGTATGGGTCGAAGTGACCTTTCCTGCAAAGCTGGAAAGGTTGCTCCTTTTTTACCCTGAGGACTGTGATGATAGGTCTGCACAAGCAACCTAGCTTGTGCAGCCTCTGAGTCCTTCTGAGTTTCTTTCTTTTCCAACACTCCCTCTCAAGGTGGGTTCAAATAAGTTGATTGAACCCATCTTGTTGAGGATTGAATGATGATTTTGCTTGTCGAGAGCCTTAGTGAATATGTCGCGATTGATCTTGACTTGACATAAGGAGTCTCAATTTCTCCTTTTGAACCTTTTCCCTGATAAAGTGACAGTCAACTTCAATATGTTTAGTACGTTCGTGGAATACTGGATTTGATGCTATGTGTCGAGCAGCTTGGTTATCGCAGTGCATTTGCATTGGTTCTTTACTTTCAATTTTCATATCTCCGAGGACTTGTTTGATCCAAATAAGTTCGCTTGCGATGAATGCCATTGCACGATATTCGACGGTAGCAGTCAGCCACGCTTTATTTTTACTTTTCAAGTTACCAAGTTACCTCCTACAAAGACCACGTTGTTGTGGACTTCACATCACGACTTAGGCCCGATCGCATCAGAGAAACCAACTATATTAGAAGTATCGTTCTTCTTCATCCAGATTCCTTGCCCGGGAGTTCCTTTGAGATATTTGAGAATCTGATCTATAGCTTCTAGGTGGCTGGTGCGAGGAGCATGCATGAATTGGCTCACCATACTAACTGCAAAAGAAATGTCAGGCCTAGTGACAGTAAGATAAATAAGTTTTCCTACTAAGCGCTGATAATGCCCTATATTTGTTAAGGGTTCTCCATTTTCTAAATTAAGTTTAATTTTAGTTTCCATAGGGGTGGTAGCAGGTTTAGCACCTATTTTTCCAGTTTCTTTCAAAAAATCAAGGGTATATTTCCTTTGAGATAGGAATAAGCCTTTGCTAGATTTTGCTATTTCTATGCCTAAGAAGTATGACAGTTGACCAAGATCTTTGATGTCGAATTCCTTTTTTAGACTTTGTTTAACATTTTCTATCCCTTGATTATCATTCCCTGTTATTATGATATCATCAACATACACCAAAATAACAATAATGTGATTGTGAGTGTTTTTCACAAACATGGAAGAATCAGATTCACACTTACTGAAGTTAATGCTTAATAGAAAATGACTGAGTTTGGTATACCATGCTCTCGGAGACTGTTTTAGGCCATAGATAGCCTTCTTTAGCTTACATACCCGGGTAGTATCTGAGGTTGACTTGTGTCCAGGAGGAAGACTCGTGTAAACTTCCTCATCTAAGTTGCCTTGTAGGAAGGCATTCTTGACATCCATTTGGAATAGATTCCATCCATGATTGATTGCTATTGAGAGAAGGATTCTTACTGTATTCATTTTGGCCACTGGGGCAAATGTCTCTTGATAGTCCACTCCATAAGTTTGAGTGAAGCCTCGAGCTACGAGTCTGGCCTTGTATCGCTCAATGGTTCCATCACTATTGTACTTGATCTTGTATATCCATTTGCATCCTATGGGTTTTTTATTGTGAGGAAGAGGAACAATACTCCAGGTATCATTTTTTTCTAGGGCAAGGAGTTCTTCTTCCATAGCCTTACACCATTTAGGGTCGATGTTGGCTTCGTAGAAGTTAGTGGGTTCAGTATGGTTTGAAATCTGGCAAAGATAGTTGCGATATTGGTTAGATAAGACATTATAGCCAATGAAGTTTTGGATTGGATATGTTACCGTATGAGACACATAGTCTCTAAATTTTACAGGCGGTCTGGATTGACGAGTGGATCTTCTCAAGGCAATTTTTTCATCTTCTTGAGGTTGGGTTTCTCCCCCTAAAGGAAGCAGCCTTGAGACAGAAGGGGACTCCCTCTGAAGCTGATGATCTTGATCAGAGCTGCTAAGAGGTAAATCAGAGTTAAGCGGAAATAAAGACTGACAGGGTTCGTGAGGGAAGTCAACACTGATAGGACTGGTGAAGTAGGGATTAGTCTCGACAAAAATGACGTCACGAGAAACATAGGTTTTGTGAGTCAAGGGGTCATAACATTTGTACCCTTTTTGAATGGAGGAATATCCTAAGAAGAGAGTTTTGACAGAACTTTTATCGAATTTATGTTGGCGTTTGACATGCACATAGCAGGTACAGCCAAATACCCTAAGGTGGCCAAAGTCTATTTTTCGGCCTTTGAGAATCTCTAGGGGGCTCATATTTTTTAGTATGACAGAGGGTAAATGATTTATGAGATAAGCGGCAGTTAAGAGGGCATCCGACCAAAAAGTAGAAGGGACGTTATTCTGAAAAAGGAGAGTACGAGTGACATTGAGAAAATGTCTATTTTTACGTTCAGAAACGCCATTTTGCTCGGGTGTGTTAACACAAGTGCTTTGATGTATGATGCCATGATGTTTAAAAAAGGTGAAAAAAATTTTAATTTACGTACTCCGTACCATTATCGGAGCGAAAATTTTTTAATTTAGCATTATATTGATTTTTGATGAAATTGAAAAAATCTTGAAAACGAGAGAAAACTTCATTTTTGCCTTTTAATAAATATATCCAAGTGGTACGAGAGTAATCATTAATAAAGGTGACAAAATAGCGAAATGATTATAGGCAGTAACGGGGGCAGGTCCCCAAACATCCGAATAAATTAAATCATATGCGTGTTCAGACACGCTTGATGACAAGGAAAAAGGTAGGCACGTATGTTTTGAAAATTTACATACATCGCAATTGTTAGAATTGAAACTTGAACAAAGTAATTTATTTAAAACAATGTTAGAAGGATGCCTAAATCTTTGGTGCATTAACATAGCTTGAAAAGAATTAGCGGACACAAAATAGGCCTTGGGGGGGTTATGCAGATAGTAAAGACCATTGGCTAATTGACCTTCACCAATCGTCTTCCCGGAGATTCGATCCTGAAAAATGACCGAAGATGGTGAGAAAATAACATTACAGTTTAAGTCACGAGTAATTTTGCCAACAGATAAGAGATTAGATTTAAAATCAGGTAAAAATAAAATATCATGAATATTGGAGTGAAATAATTTTGTGGTGCCATATCCTTGGATTTTGACTTTATTTCCATTGGCAACTGTCACATGCTGGGGATTCCTGAGAGAATTAATGTTGTGTAATTTTGTGGAATCCCAAGTCATATGATCTGTTGCTCCAGAGTCAATAATCCAGGCTTGATGACAAGAATTAATATTTTTATGAACTGAATTTAAAATGGTTTGAACCGAACCTGTCCCATCAGGCTGGGAGGACCCAAACCCATGGGGTTGCTGAACCAAGGCCTGAAGCTGGGCTAGAATTTCTGTTAGGTGGGCTTGGTGGGCTGCAGGCTGGGCATTGGATGGGGGATTTGTCTTGCTGGGCACATGTTGGATGAGCCTGTTGGCCCACTTGTTGTCCCAACTGAGATGGGCCGGACCCAGTGGAGTGGGCTTGGAAGCCAGTCGGGCCGGTCTCCATCTGGGTCGGGTCATCATGCCGCTGGGTCGGGTCGGGTCGGGTGGAGAGCCATTCGGACTCCATATAAATTTCTTCTTTTCCCTCTTTTCTTAACCCTAGCCTCTCATTTTTTTGGCTCTCACTTTCGGTATGAAAGCTTCGGGTTCCTCCTCTCTTTTCTTCTTTCCCCTCTCGCTTTAAGTTGCCCGCGCCGACGCCTTCTCCTCCCCTCTAAGCTGGTCTCATGTGCGGGTAAAGAAACCAGCATCCATCGCGGGAGTGACCGTGCCTTTGGCAGTAGTCACACCGAGCGATGATGCCAGGTCCTCCTCATTATCGGGACAAGTCTCTTCGGGAGGCGTAGGCGTGGTTGTCACTGAGATTCGAAGGAGGGTTCATGGTATTTCTTCGTGTTTCTTCACGTTGGACCCTAGCAATTACCTCATCGATCTTCGGAAGGTCCGTTGCAAGGAGGATCTGTGATCTCAAGCTTTCATAGCTTGAGTCTAGACCTCCAAGGTAAGTGTACACAAGATCCTGTTCTGATCTTTTTTGTATTTCATTTGGGTCGTTTGAAGGCGGAAGGTAATTCTGCAACTCTTCCCACCTTGTAAGTATCTCTGTTGCGTATTGAGTTGAGCTTTTTGTTCCCTGATTGATTTGGGATAACTCTTGTTTTAATCTGAATATGTGAGCGAAGTTGTGTTGATGACCATAAAGGCTCTGCATTTTGTCCCAAATTATTTTTGATGATTCCATTAAGATGCAGAGACGAGAAATTTGAGGTTCCATAGTGTTTGTGAGCATTGACATGATCAAGTGGTCAGATGTCTGCCACTCCTCTAATTTTTCAATTTCTTCTTCTGTTGGTACTTCTGATCTTTGAGGCTCCGGCCTTTGCTTTGTCCCTGTGATATACCCCAGTTTTTTTCTGCCACTGAGGGCAATAAACACTGTTTTTGACCATTCGAAATAATTTGAGTTTCCTTCGAGTATGATGTTGGTTAACCTGTCATTTTGAGACATGGCTGATTGAGAAGGAAATTTTAGGTAAGTGACGAACACTGGTTAAACCAGCTCTGATACCATGTGAAAAATGGAACAATGAAGAATGTTGTGTAATTTGGATATATGATAAAATTCTGAGTTCTTTACATGAAGCTGTTTGATATATATACAAGATTTGTTGTATTGTGAAAACTACTCCAACGGTTGCCTAACAGCTCTTTCTGTTATGGGTATGGGTCGAAGTGACCTTTCCTGCAAAGCTGGAAAGGTTGCTCCTTTTTTACCCTGAGGACTGTGATGATAGGTCTGCACAAGCAACCTAGCTTGTGCAGCCTCTGAGTCCTTCTGAGTTTCTGAGTTTCTTTCTTTTCCAACACATACCCACATTTATGTTTTATCTTCCTCGTCACTACTTTGCAATCTTTCATCCTTGCAAATAGGTATTCATTCTTCTTCTTTTTTTCCTTACCTAACATCATTTGCCTGCTAAGCTTTTCCATACAGCTTGGTAGGAAAATGGAACTAGACTTTTGCTTGATTTCCATATATGGTACAACAAAAAAATAACACATTTTGATTTTAGCAACTGTTGGAAAAAAACATCATTGAGAATGTATTAAGTAAAAGTAAATAAAAATTAACATGTAGAGATTTTTAGTATATCTTTTATCATAAAAATTCTATGACAATCGATGCATCAAAAAGAAAAGTGATTATACCACTCAAATCGATTTTTTATGGTCATACAAGTTTATTTAATTTCAACCTCGCCCACTTGATAATCAGTAATATTATAAAGAAGATGACGTGAATGAATAAAAAAGAAAAGTTATGGATTCACTTAGTAAAATATAATTAAAGACTATCTCTTTTATTTTTAGTCAAAGGGCATTTATATAATAACAACTATTTTGATAGATTTTAACCGATGGACGGTACAAAATTGTTTGTCAGAACATCCAAAAATACCATGTTAGAGACTGCAGGCTCATATTTGAACAAAAAGAAACATTAGGGTCCAATGTTATAATAGGCTAAACTTGGGGGGCATATTTGAACCGTTTTCCGTTTAAATTATAAATTTAAAGTAGCAACTTTTCATTTGACTATTTTATATTTGAACTATATTTTATTTATTTAAGTAATTAAATAAGCTAAAAATATTTAAAATATGTGGCTTTTCTTCATCTTTCTTTTCCAATCTATCCATTTCTCATTATCACTTCTCTAAAAAAAACTTAATTTGTTTCTTAAAAAATTAAACAAGAAAAATAGAAATTATTATTTTTATCATTCAATTAAAAAATTAAAAATAAATTAAACTTTTATTTATTTTCTTATATTTACATTTTAGTAAAGTGAGAATGAAATACAAGCTTTTACCACAAAACAATAAGGGAAATATTGAGTTTTCTTAAAAGATTTCTAGAAATATAGAATAAAAAAATAAAGGAATATAAAAAAAATTAAAAAATTAGAGAAAAAAGAAGAAGGAAAATGCAAGTAATTTATTGTACTGATATTTGAAGAATTTCATGTGTAAACCTGTAATATTTTTAAGAGATATCATATTTAGTGGCAACCAAAAACATAAGCAATAAATTAAAATCTAAGGAAACAATAATATAACAACAAATATATATATTTATTGGTTAAAAAGTTAATAAATAAACTATTGGGACAGTGGGCTCCTACCAGCCCCTCTACTTCTGCCATTGATCTTATTAAATATAAATTAGTCAATTAAGATATTTAATTGACTAATTTATATTTATTTTAGATATTACAATAATAAAATTAAAAAATTAATTATTAAATTTTCAAATTTTTAAATTATATGAGCTAAATTTGTTTAGTTATAAAATAAACAATATTCGTTCTTGAATGGATAAAATAATAATAAGTATAGTTCGGGTAATTGAAATTGAATATATTTATATTCTTAACTATTTATATTGTTGCTTTCAAAAAAAAAAAATTAATAGTGTTAATTGTTCAATAGTTGACTGATTGATCTATTTTTATTGGCCAGTTTAATTTTTAATTATTAATATTATTACCATTATTAATCAATACATATTAAACAATTTGATCATAATTTATAGTGTAATATAGTGAAAAATAACAAATTAAATACGAATGTGAACTTATTCACAATATTTATTCATAGTATTTCTTATATCACAAAATATGTGAAATTAAGTATTTTGGCTGTTTTTCTAGGTTCAGCTTATCATTAGTTCTTTAACCACACTTTTTTAGCTCAACATGATAGGTTTTTGTTTGGTTATTCATTTGATATGTTCTTTTCTTTTCTCACCCTTAAGAGAAAGGTCAAACAGTCGTGATCTTCAACTTTTTGAACAAATAAACCCAAAATTTCAATTTTAAAATTATCTAACGTCTTAATTTTACTGAATTCAGCACGTGTTACGCACACCTCACTTAAATTAATCTAAAATATTAAGATTTAAAATTAAAAGTTTGACTCTTACAATCTTTATTTGCTTTTTAAAATTTCTATTAATTGCATTCATCACCAAACTACTAATTAACATCACCTTATCTCATGGCTACTATCACTTTAAGCCCAATAACTAATACTAACTAACACACTACCACCAATTATGGGTGTATATCGATTCAGTAATCGAACCGAACTGAATTATGTAGATTTTATAAACTGAATTCAGTTCGGTCAATATATCTGTTTATATTTATTTATTTTCTATATTATGATATTAAATAGATATCATTTGAGTGTATGAGATGCTTGCCATTTCTTTCTTTTAATATTTTTTTATTTTTTCTAAACAATTTATAGTCTTTTTTAATCTTAATTGAAATACTAACTTCTATCCTAATATTTTTGTATTAAATTTAATAATAATATATTACCTACAATTAAATCAATTTCATAAACTTATTAAAAAGATAATGTGTTATATAATATATAAAATTATTTTAGTAGTGTGTTTTATTTTTATCAAGAACTGAATAAGAGAAAAATAAAGGAGAAAGTATTTTAATATTTTATTTTATTTTTATTAGAAACCACAGAAAGAAAAAAATAAAGAAATTAAAGTTTTAAGAAAAGAATTTTAAAATTTTTTAATAGTGTATTTTATTTTTATTAAAATAAAAATATTTCAAAAGTGCAACATACGCATATTGAAATTTGGCTCACATAAACGCTTACCACCAAAATAACCGTAGGAATTTGTTATTTATGTATAGAGAGTTCGGTCAGTTTGGTTTCTTTTTTTCTTTGCCATAATATTCGAACCGCACTAAAATATAAAAAATATTTAAAATGAAAATCAAACTTTGGTTCAAAGATTACGCCCCTACCACCGCTAGCCAACATGGTCTCACCTCAATTGCTATATACTGGATTCAAATTCATTTAGCATTATGTATCTAGGATTATTAACATGTCCGGTCCGCAAAATTTTAAGCAAAAATGAGCTTAGTTGAAGATTTTATCCATAATCAAAAGAAGAAAATTTGTGAGCTCAATATATAATTTTTTTACTTTATCTTTTCTGATATTTAAAAATTAACTTTCTTTATTTTTTCTCTTAATTTTTGTTTTACATACTCTGTTGTCTTTATAATTTTTTCGCTTTCGACTTTAATCTTTTAAGGTTTAAAATATTAAGGATTTACCGGATCTATCAACAGCTACCAAGTCAACTAATAACTAGTCATATATTTGTTAGTCTGTTATTATCTTTTGTAAATATAATTTTCAAGTAGCTGTCATATATTTTCTATTATTATTCTGTTGTAACAAACTCATCTCCTCCTTGTAAAGGATATACTAGATTCATCAACAGCAATGCAGTGCACTAACAATAATTTTCGAGAAACCTATTAATGATTTATTGTATCAGAGCCTAAGAAGCTAATCAAAGCTCTCTAAACCGATCCATCCATGTCCTCTTCAGTTCAAGACACTCAAATTATATCTTTCAATGCACCTTCACATCTTCCCACAAAATTATCCCAATTTAATTTTTCTGTTTGGAGAACCCAACTTCATTCAGCTCTTATAGGCTATGATTTACTCGGCTATATTGATGGCACCAATCCCAAACCTGCAACAACAATTCCTGACCCAAAAGACAGTACCAAAACCATACAAAATCCAGAATTTACACTCTGGTACAGATAAGATCAACTGATTCTAAATGCCATTTTAGGAAGCTGTGCAACAGACATACAATCTCACATCTCTTATGTTACCTCCTCTAAAGAAGCATGGGATCGTGTTTGTGTTCTATTTGCCAACAAATCCTGCACTCGCATTGTGCCTCTCAAAGAAAAACTTCACAACAACCCACGAGGCACTCGCTCAATCACAGAGTATATGCAGGATTTTCGAGCCACCGTTGATGCTCTTGCCATAGCTGACAAACCCATTGATGAAGAAGACTTAATCATACATGTTCTTGCTGGGGTCGGACTAGATTTTGCTCCTGTTGCTGCTGCAACCCGCTTGCGTGATAATCTAATCACCTTTGATAAATTGTTTGATAAGTTGGAGGCTTTTGAACGAGAAAACAAACCTAAAACACTCACAGATCCATCCATCACCCTGGCAACAGCTAATCATGTAACTTGTCACTCAAATCAAAATCGTCCATGGAACTCTCGCTCCAACCAAAACTCCAATCGCCACACATGGAACACCAACTACATAAACCAAAACTCATCCACCTCCAACAGCCGCTCTAATTGGAATTCACCTCGTTCAAACAAGTCTCTAAATTTATCTACATTGTTTTGCAATTACTGTAAGATACCAGGTTATCAAAATCATGAGTACAGTAAACTAGCTCGATTTCTTCGGAACGACAATGTGCAGACTGGCTCTACACCACGTGATCAAGTATCTCAGCCTACTATCAACATGACATCTCTCAACAGGCCTTCATCTCAACAATGGCTATTCGACATTGGCGAATCTCACCATGTTACTGGAGATGTGAATAATCTGCAACAATTTTCAGATTATGGTGGTCCAGATGAACTCAATATTAATGATGGTTCAGGTTTGCGGATATCTCACATTGGCAACACCAAAATTACTCATAATAGCACTACATTTGCTTTGGATAATATTCTTTATGCACCTTCTATTCAGAATAATTTAATCTTTGTTTTTAAATTTTGTCAAACAAATAATGTCTCACTTGAATTTTTTCCCTTTCATTTTCATGTCAAGGATCTGCGCACGGGGGAGAACATTAATGATGTCTCTTGCATCCCTAGTTCAATAAATCCTCAAGTTCATCACACCATAAAATCTAACTTGATGAGTGGCACAAATGCTTAGGCCATCCAGCTCCTCCTATTATTCGTTCAATTTTTCATTCTAGTGATTTGAAGTTCAATTCATTGTCAGACTCCAAGTTTCATTGTACTTCTTGTGCTTTAAACAAAAGTCATAAATTACCATTTTTTGAAAACTCTCTTCACAGCTCTAAACCTCTGGAATTAATTTACTCTGATGTTTGGGTTCCTACTAATACATCCATTGATGGTTTTCAGTATTATTTAATATTTGTTGATCACTATAGCAAATATATCTGGCTTTATCCAATGAAAAAGAAATCTGATGTTGTTGTTTTGTTTTCTCAATTCAAGTTACTGGTGGAAATTTTTTTTCAACATTTAATTATCTTTATTTACACAGATAATGGTGGAGAATATCTTTCTCTCGCACCCATTTTAAACTCTCATGGTGTCTCGCATTTCAAAATGTCTCTATACACACCTGAACATAATGGAACATTAGAAAGACGTCATCGTCACATTGTCGAAACAGTTCTAGCTCTTTTTCATATGGCATCCCTTCCTATTTCATACTGGTTATATGCTTTTCAAACAGCTGTTTACTTGATTAATCGCCTCCCAACTTCAGTCCTTAAGTTTCAATCACCCTTTCAAAAGTTATTTCATCGCAATCCATCTTATTCTCGCCTCAAAATCTTTGTATATTTATGCTACCCTTGGCTGCGACCTTACAATACTTCCAAACTTCAAACACGATCCGCAATATGTATTTTTCTTAGTTACTCCATAAGTCAATCTGCCTACATATGTTTTGATCCCATTTCCAAAAAGACTTACATCTCTCATCATGTCAGATTTATTGAACATATTTTTTCCATGCAGGATAGTAATAGCCATCAAAAAGACTCATTGCTAGCATTGGAATCTCTGTGTGTACATATCCATGTAAGTAATACTTCTTCATCTCTATCTACTTCTCCTCATCTGAATCCAACTACTACGATTCCCATTCCTACTCCATCACACTCAATGACTCCCACACATAATCCACCTCCAAGTCCAACTAATGACGTTACTTCATCCTCTTCCAACTGAACAACGACTACCACAATAATAAACTCTTCTCCACATTCCCCTTCCTCTTCTCACTCTTCTCCTCAACCACGTCCTTATAATCTTCGGCCTTCATATACTCGCACACAAAACTCAAAATATTTCAATTCAAAATTTGTGCATCACGTCACTTCTTATCCAATTTATCCAAAGCAATGAAAGATGAGAAATGGCGTGTTGCTATGTCATATGAGTTTGATGCACTTCTACGTAATGTCACTTGGGATCTTGTACCATGAGAAAATCAGAATCTCATTGGCTGCCGTTGGATTTTTAGTATAAAAAGAAATATGAATGGAACAATTGCTAATTATAAAGCCCGATTTGTCGCCAAGGGATATCATCAACGTCCAGGCTTAGATTACTCTGAGACAGTTAGCCCCATGTCCAAACCAACTACAATCTGCTTGATTCTTAGCTTAGCTCTTGCTTATGGATGGAAACTTCATCAATTGGATATTAATACTGCCTTTCTTCAAGGAACTCTTACTGATGATGTTTATATGTTTTAGCCACCTAGTTTCATTCATTCTTCTCTTTCCAATCACGTCTGTAAGTTAAAAAAAACTTTGTATAGCCTCAAGCAGGCTCCTATAGCCTGGTACCAAGAGCTCAAGTGTTTTCTTCTTCAGTTTGGTTTCAAAAATTCAGTAGCAAACTCTTCATTGTTCATTTATAATATGGATGGCATTTGTCTCTATTTTTTTTTCTATGTTGATGATATAGTTCTGACTCATAACAATGACAAATTTCTCAAATTTTTTGTCTCATAACTTGGCTAGAGAATCTCTCTGAAAGATCTTGGCATACTTCATCAATTTTTGGGTATTGAGGTGATTCACACACCTACTGGTCTTTTCCTGCTCAACATCGGCATATTGCTAATCTTCTTGAATCATTCTCAATGGCTGGCGCTAAAGAAGTTACTACTCCCATGTGTACCACAACACCTTTGTTACTTAAAGATGGTTCAGCCTCCATTGATCCTACTCCTTACAGAAAACTGGTAGGTGGTCTACAATACATAGTCTCTCACTCATCCAGATGTATCATTTACCGTCAATCGCCTTTCTCAGTATATGCATTCACCTACTAAACTACATTGGACAACATTAAAACGAGTTCTTCATCATCTGAAAAACACTATTTTTCATGGTCTCTTCTTGCATAAAGGAACTTCTTTGCAATTACGAGCCTTTAGTGACTAAGACTGGGGTGGTAATCATGATGATGGTTGCTCTACTATAGCTTATCTCATCTACCTAGGCTCTAATGCTATCTCTTGGAATTCCAGCCATCAAAAGACTGTTTCACGCTCATCATCGGAAGCGGAATATAAAGCAATAGCCAACACCACTGCTAATATATTATGGAATCAAAATCTTCTTCAAGAGTTGGGAATCAAACTACCCAAACCTCCTTCCTTGTTTTGTGACAACACATGTGCTACCTATCTTTATGCCAATCCAGTCTTTCATTCACGAATGAAGCATGTTTCACTTGATTATCATTTTGTTCGGGAATGTGTAGCAAATGGCAACCTTCATGTTCATCACATTTCCATAAAAGATCAACTTGTAGATGTCCTCACCAAAGCCTTGAGTCATCACTAATTTACTGTTCTTCGTTCCAAGATCGGAGTCTCCAATGGAGCCTCAATCTTGCGGGGCCGTGTTAAAGATATACCAGATCCATTAACAGCTACCAAGTCAACTAACAGCTAGTCATATATTTGTTAGTCTGTTATTATCTTTTGTAAATATAATTTTCAAGTAGCTGTCATATATTTTCTGTTATTATTCTGTTGTAACAAACTCATCTCCTCCTTGTAAAGGATATACTAGATCCATCAACAGCAATGCGCACTAACAATAATTTTTGAGAAACCTATTAATGCTTTATAAGATTTTTGTAAATCTTATTATTTTGTAAATATATTCTATTCATTTGAAATGATATTTCAATACAATCACATAAAATTACTTGCTAAATAATGGTAAACATATTAAAAAGAACTTATAGTTTAAATTTTACGAAACTAAAGTTTATAATTGAAAAACTCATATTTTATAATAAAAAATTATTATTGATGAATATATTATTTATTTTATATAAAACATCTTATGTATGTATGATGAACTTCTTGATTAGAACTTATGATTACTGAATTTTTTATATACATTTGACGAACCTCAAGTGATACGTTGATGAACTGTTGCTAATAGATGATGAACTTGTTGATTATAATCTCTGAATAATGAATCTATAAACTATAACATTATATTATATATTTGATGAACCTCAAGTGATATTTTAATGAATGTGTTGTTTGTAGATAATGAACCGTTCATTAATAACCCATGAATATGCACATATGACATGTTCATTACTTAAAACTTCTATATACAACTGCTAATTATATAAGGTTCATTGTATTACAAAATGAATCTATACTGTTTTAAAAATAAATTTGTTATCAAAATTATGAACAACATGATGAACCTGTAGTTGATATATATATACATAATGAACATATTCCATCTAAAAAATAAAACTGTTATCAAAATTATAAACATGTAATTCATACATAATGAACCTCAATATTCTACAAAATGAACCTATTATTTTCCAGCAACAAAACTGTTATCAGATTTTAAAAGAAATAATTAAGGCTTGTAGAATCTGATTTGAAGGTCTGAAGAATGGAGAAAGAATGAAGAATTCCAGCTCGTTAAAAATAAGTTTTCAAAATATGTAAATATGCGTAATCTATGTATGAGAATAAAAAAAGAAAAAAAATGAAGAACAATAATATTATGCAGTAGAGAACAAAAAAGAAAGAAAAAAAAAATGAAGAACAGTAGCTTGTAGAATCAGATTTGAAGTTCTAAATGATGTAGAATCAAGAAAGAAAAGACAAAATCAAGCCAAACTGTTGAAAGAAAGCTCACGATTATGTATTAAATCGGCAATAACAAGTATGACGTCATATTTGAATTGAGACTCTCTCATATATGTATTTTAAAATTCAGTTTCCTCATTTAAATAAAACAGCTGCATTTTGGACTTTAGGTACATAGTGCACAGTATACCCAGGTCCAGAATATAATTTACTGTCTCAACTACTTCTGCCATCATATTAGTAAAAAAAATATTAAAAAAATCTTTTTCACCACCACCACCACTTTGCCAATACCACCTTACTATATACTCTCGTTACCAATTTAACATAACAATAAAAAATTAAAAGGGATAAATAGAAAATAATATGTTGAAAATTTTTAAGTATGTATTTTTTATTTTAGACAATAAGATATGTGGTTACAAACTTTAAGCATCTATCTATTTAAAAAATTGGAATCTCGGCTTGACCCTTTGTCAATTATTAAATCTTGAACCTATTATTTTGCATGTTTTGAGTTTTAACTTTTTGGAATTCCATTAAATTTGTAGGGTGTGTTTGCTCGCAGAAAACTACTCCAAATAAAAAAAATAGGATTTTTTTATTAAAACATTGTAATATATTACGAGTGTATAGTATTATATAAATTTATAAAAATTAATATTATTTTAATTTTAATATTTTATTAATAAAATTAAATAATAAAATAAATTATATATAGTACTTAATTATTTATCAACCTTTTTTTTTTATTTACTTTGGATACTTTCATAAGATTTTATTTAAAAGCTATTTTTATTTTTCCAAATTTTTTAAAAATTATTTAATAATAATTTCTTGTTTTACAGAATTTTTTTATTGAAAAGAGTCCTTATCACGTCAATTTAGCTAAAGAAATTATCAAATTATGGAATTCTATAGATTGATCCTCTAATTGTGCATGATGTAATTAACCCTTAATTTAAATCTCGTCCAGAATTTGTTGGCCACATATTTTTATTAATTTAATATTATTGAAAATAAAAAATCCTTTAAGGTGATTAAACTCTTTCAATTTAATTGATTGAGCATCTTAACTTTTTAAGTTTTTAGAATTAATCTCTTTACAAAATATTTAAATTTATATTTAAGAAACTTAACAACTTATTGTATTTTTAAGAATAAAAGATCATATTGAATTTACATCATTGAAAGTTCTTATGAATCTTTTTAATGTATTTTATGTACTAAAAGAATAATAAATATTTCTTTATATTTTTTATGACTAATCCCATATCATTAAAAAAAGTAAGAAAACAATATTGTCTTTCTTCTGTCCTAGCCCAGTCTCAATCGGCGAGGGAGAGTGATTTCATCATTACTGCTGAGGTTGAAGCTAGAGGTGCGTGCCGTTCCTTTTTCACCTGTGATACTAAAGTTTAGGGGCTTCCTATAACGAGTGGATCAACTAGATAAATCACCTTGTCAATGACCCCTTAAAACAATAAAGATTGCACGATGCAAGCATCTTGGACTCCATCATCTTCAATAGAAAAGCTAAGTTTCAATACTAATTACACAAGAAAAGGGTGGAAGTCCCTACTGATCCGTTAGAGTAGGTCATACATTCTTTTATAGCCGTATGCCATTATTCTAGAGAACGTACAAAGATTGGTAATGCTTGAATGCGTTGGCACTAATGTCACCTATGACGTAAAGTTGTCATCCTTGGAGAAGAACACTCGAGGGCAAGTCATCTAAGAAGGTCACCGATAGTACACGGAGGAAGTGTTTCTTTTGAGTGGTTGCACAACTCGAGACACCTTCAAGAGGGAAGGGCAAAGGGAAGTTCAGAGTGGGGAGCATAGAGCAACCTTAAAAGGTGAAGGAGAAAGTCGCAAAGGAGGTAGGGGGTAGTGAAAGGTCCTAGCCCTTTAGCCAATTTAGGGTGACTCCCTTTTCTTCTTTTTCTTGATTTTCTAGTTTTATTCTTCACTCATTGTGCGGGCATCGTTTATTACGAATGACGCATGTCTTTTCCATTTTTAGGTACTCATTTGAGGCTTTTATTGCTTGCTAGCTATCTTGGTTCGTATTGCCCAACTCTTTAGACAAGGATATGAAGAGTTGGCCCTTTTAATTTCTTAGATGTCTTTACCATAGAGGCTAGACCTGTATCACACCCGCTCATAGTAGACTAGCGACTCTATGCTGTGGTGGCATGATGTCACTTCACTTTTTCTATAGATGTTCTTATGAGAGCACTTCCCAAGGCACGATGTGCATCGCCCTCCAAAGGAGTTACAAACAATTGGCTTAAGGTCAACCAAGGTGCTCTCATATAGGGCTTTGGCTTAGCAAATGCAGTTCATGCTTTCACAAAATTATTCTAACTGGTTCTTTACTTTTAGTGTGACAGTCTCACTTAGAGAAACGGTCCGACGAAGGCAGGAAATGGATGTCGGGGCAATGATAGGATGCCTGAACAAGGAGTGGCTTCTGACAGGCATTTAGGATGGCAACACTCTGTGATACGGGGGTACATGAATGAATCGAATTGCACGTCGAAATGAGATAGAGAATGGTTGATAACATATATATAAAGAGTTGGAACTAATCACATGAGGCGTCTTTTGGTTGTTTGGCTGTGGAGTTGTAGAAACTCCAAAGTTAAATGTGCTTGGTTCAGAGAAATTCCAGAATGGGGGACCTTTTGGGAAGTTCTCGAACCCGCCAAAGGGATAAAACCGTAAGGCCAGTGGGGGGCTAAAGCGGACAATATCTCATGTAATATGGTTTCAGATCGTTACAAATGGTATCAGAGTAAGACTACTCTAATAGATGTGTGGTTCAAAGACGAACTAGGCGGAAGCTGGTGGGCATGCGACAGCCTGACCTAGAGAAACGGTCTAACGAGGGCGAGAAGTGAACGTCGGGGCAATGATAGGATGTTTTGACTGTATAAGATAGTGAAGGTAATGCCCAATAGGTGTTAAATTACCTTATCCATGACTAGCATCCATTTTGGACAGAAACCAACATTTATAGTTTGGCAAGGCCTTGACAGGCTTTTAGCACACATGAGTATATTTGTTAAGCTAGTATAATTGCGTTACCTCTCATTCTAGGCACCTAGTCTTGTGTTCTCTATAGCAGGTAGCCAAATGGTTCAGTTTTAACTAGGGTGTGTCGTGATACGTATCTAAGGTTGCAGCTTTAGGGCTATCTTATCATATATATGTTGAAAACGATTTATGCTAGAAGAATTGATTGTTATAAGTTGGCCAACTCCCTTCCCTCTAGGCATTAGAGAAGGGAGATGCTCCAATAACTGGGTGACTTTGTCACGACCCGATAATTCAAATAAAATGCTAATAAAATATCATTAATCATGACTGACATGCCATAAATAATTCTAATTCGTCTCTATAACATCCGACGTCCATCATGGACCAGAATAATCACAACAAATTAAAAGTACTCTATTGCGGAAGGTCTAGAGTATAAAATAACTAAAAATATGAAAGTGCAGATTATTTACAATAAGCCTAATGAAGAAGAAGTCAGACTGTCACAATGCAGGACGACGAAAACTCTAACCGTCACCTGAAAAATAAAACTGAGGCTGTTAATCTCAAGAGTGACTTAAAATCAAATAATCCTGCGACTATTGCAGTCTTCTCAGTAAAATAAAATTTATTATCTCAGTATAACATGTCATTGT
The DNA here is from genome assembly GCF_019578655.1 of Ricinus communis. Taxonomy (NCBI): domain Eukaryota; kingdom Viridiplantae; phylum Streptophyta; class Magnoliopsida; order Malpighiales; family Euphorbiaceae; genus Ricinus; species Ricinus communis. Next base: position 13,464,925 of record NC_063261.1, on the reverse strand, counting down.
ACATTAAATACGAGTCATACCATAATTTAAAAATAAAATACATTTTAAGACTTATGGGACGAGTGGCTCAGTAGAACCCTAACCCCAAATACTAGCAGCCTTTCAGCTCTCCTAGTCCAATAGGTCTAGCGTCTAGAGAGCAAAGCTCGACCAGGGTGCTTACATCCAGCCTAAACACTTGATTTCCAACTAAGTCGGCGCCTAGAGAGCATTGCTCAACCAGGGACCTTTCTCCGACAATTAACTTTCACAGCCCAGAGAGTTATACTCGAACATGGCAAAAATCCATAATAACCTTGTTACCTGTCTCTAATCATTATTGGTGCACACGCGGTCCTGATATAACTCATCAGGTAGCATGTTCTACTATAACCTCACCCCAATATTACAATCAATACATATATATTAATCATAGTATAACATAATCATTTAACACATACCGAAATAAAAATTTATAAATTCGGGGAAAGCAAACATGCAATTTGTATGTAGAATTGTATTAATAAAACATTAAGTATGATATCAAAATAATGATATAATATCACTGATAACAATATTAAAATTATTCTTAGTAATTAATAATTAAATAAAATTATTTATATTGCGATATTAATAATCATATTAAACATAAATTTCTTAAACATCGTATTAAATTTAGACTTGAAATAGTGCATGGATTATGTGACTTTAACTCACAGTTCTGATGCACTCCGTAGTCCGCTCCTATGCCTTGGGTGGAGCTGGCAGGAAGGATTGATTATCTATTCACAAAAACACTCAATTAGCAGACATTCTTAAATTTTTTCTAGGTCTAGACCCTTAGATTAGACTACCTAAAATTAATTTAGACTCGAGAAATCTGTCAAAAATTTTGGTAGAACTTCTCCTAAATTACAGACATGTATCCCCCATAAAATGGGTCCAGAACCTGCCAAAGACACATTAAATATACTGCGATTAAATAACAGGAGTCGGGCCACCAGAACTGCGTTATTTTTTCCGACTCCGCAACACACCACAACACAATTAGTTTTAAATTATCCATCACATGTAATTAATAGCCACAATATTTTTCTAAAATTACAACATAATTTTTAGAGTCTAAATAAAATTATATCGAGTAGAAATTGTAATATTTTGCGCGTCCAGGAAACACCAGGGTCCGAAAGCCGATTCTACCAACTGTGTCGGAATTTGAATTCGGAAGTGCCTACACGAAGCTCGAGTTGCGGGGAGTTCGAAAGTACATGAAGTCCAATCGGAAAGTGACCGGAAGGCGCCGGATTGGGGCCGAAAAGATGCTGCTCTAATGACGCTTCCCGAGGCTGCTGGTGGGGATTTTTTGCAGCAAGGGAGGTCGTTCCTAGGGTTTTCGGGGGTGGAGAGTTCGAATCTGGCGTCGGATCGCCAATAGGACTCCAGTAGGAGGCCGAACCGATGATGGCAGCCTCCTTCACTCTTAACAGCAGCCGGTAGGAAGAAGGGAGGGGGAGAGGGAGTAGGAGCTGTTGGACGACGGATTCACTTGATAAGCTTCCTGAATTGTATATTTGCTATATTCATACATTTAATCAAATGTTCCGCGAATGGTTGTGTTTGCTTGAAATTGTATTATGTTTGAGTGAATAAAATGAAATTGATTGGTGTTGAGTGAAACAATTGTTATTGCTTGAATATGATATAAGTAAAATGATTGAATTGTGTTGTTAAGTGCAAATGCACATATGAATGGTGGATATATATATATTTAAAATTCAATATTAAAATTAATAAAATTTAAAATAAAGTTTTACAATTTGTAAATAAAATTGAATAGAATATTATAATATTGAATTATATTAAAATAAAATAAAAATAAATAAAAATATTCAATTATATTATAATTATATGTATATAATTATATATATTATAATTTATATATATATATATATATTATAAGTATAAAATAAAATATTCAATTATAAAATTATTATTTTTTTAGAACTATTGTTTATAATTTCTAATAATTTAGATTATAAATTTCTAATATAAACTAGAAATATATATAATATAGAATAGAAAATATATAAAATATATAGAAAATATATAAAAAGGATTTCCATTCTTTTTTAATGTTTTGTTTTGAAATAATAAATATTAAATTGCACTCCTTTTGCTTTTTTCATATGTAGATTAAAGAACTCTTTTTTCTAATGAATTCAAAAAATGGTACTTTTTGCAAAAAAAAAAAAAAAAAAAAAAGAGAAGACACAAAATTTCACCTTTCTTTTTATTGTTAGGATATTTTATCATTTTCGGGATAGGGATTATTATTTAAATTTTATTTTCTCAATCGACCCATTTGTCACGATCACAATACTAAACATTCATAAGTTTTATCTTTTTTATACTATTTGCATATAAGAGAAGAAATCTAAGATACATAAGGGCCCGTTTGATTCAATTCTTGAATGAGCTACTATGTGGATAAGATAGATCTATAGAAAAAAAATAAGTAAATAAATAAAGTAAATCTATAAATCTATTTTAATATTATTTAATATTTTAATATATTTTAATTTAATAATTTGATTTTTAATATAATAATATTAATATTTGATTTTAATGTTTTATTTTATATTTTAATATTAATATTTTATTTTATATTTTAATATATTTATATTAATATATATTTATAATATAATATTATAATATTCAATTTATTAAATTTTTATTAAATTAGAATTTAATTCTAATATATATATATATATATATATATATATATATATATATATATATATATATATATATATATATATATATTAGAATCTAATATCTAATATATATATATAATTATATATAAATTTGAATCTAATATAAAGAATTAAATTAGAATATAATTCTAATCTAATATATAAAATTAGAATATATATAATATTCTAATAAATATAATATAATATATATAATAAATTATTAAATTATAATAAATATTAAATAAATATTATAATTATTATATATTATAATATATATATATATAGTATATAATAAATTATAATAAAAAATAAAATTATAATAATAAATATATATAATTAGAATAATAAATATATGAATAATAAATATACAATATATATAATAAATTAATTTATTCTTTCTTTATGCTTGATAGAAATAAAAATATAACTTAATTGAGACATTGTAGAATATGCTAAAGTTCTCTTAATATCTTTTTGAGCAAGAGCTAAAGTAGCTTCTAAAAATACTGTTATTATACCTATCAAATCTATTAGATTCATTATGTAAGGTATGACTACAAAAAGAGGAAAAAGTCGAGCTACAAGAAAAATTCATGTCGCTACCAAAGTAGCAGCATGTATTAGAGCCGAAATAGGAGTAGGCCTTTCCATGGCATCCGGTAACCATACATGGAGAGGAAATTGCCATTTTTGTTATATTTCTTTTTCCTTCAGATAAAATAAATAAATAAATAACCAAAATATATAATATTTTGTAGGTCAAAGCAAGAAAGATACTTCGAATAGTTTTTCTATTTACTTGATTTTATATCTGTCAGAAAAGAAGAAAGAGAATGAATTTTTTTACTATTAAATTCAATACAATATTAAATAAATAGAAAACTTTAAATGAAAGAATTAAAAAATGAAAGTATTTTTCTCATGCTCAATTATGTCACGACCCACTCTGTGGACCCGTGACCGGCACTAGGAAATGGGTAGGCTTAAGGCCACCGAATCCCGTAGTAAGTATGACACTCATTAACTCAATCAAATCTCATCTCAAATTAATATTATTAAAGCCACAAATTATCTTAATAGTTACATTTTACATAATTACTTCGGTCTGCCAGAAAAATTAGTCGAGATCTGAAACTCATAAAATTTACAACTGATACATCTACTATTACTACTGCGGAGAATCTAAGATTTATCAATTTACATACCAAATCAAATACATCACCCGATAATGAAGGAGTCGGGTTACTGAATAAGAGTCGCAGGAAGACTAACAGTCACATATCTGAAAAAATAAATTGAGACTGTCAGTCTCGAGAGTGAGCTGAAATCAAATAATCTAGAGACTATTGCAGTCTTCACAGAAAATATTAATTATTCGAATCAGTATATCAAACCATGCACATAAATACCAATCATACTATAATCATGCCATAATAAATAAATAAATAAATATATATTTTTACTTTTACGGGACGAGTGGATTAGTAGAACCCTAACCCCAAATTCTAGTAGCCTTTCGGCTCTCTTAATCCAACAGGTCTGGCGCCCAGAGAGCAAGCTCAATCAGGGTCTTTACCTCCAACCTGAACACTTGAATTCTAACTAAGCCGGCGCCCAGAGAGCGTTGCTCGATCAGGGACCTTAACTCCGGTAATCAACTGAACTCAGCCCAGAGAGCAATGCTCGATCAGGGCAAACAAATCCATAATAACCTTATTACCTGTCTTTGATCATTACCGGTGCGCACGCGGTCCTGATGCAACCCACCAGGTGGCATGTTCTACTAAAGCCTCATCCTAAATCACATTCAACAAATATAATAATAATCATGGTCTAACAAAATTATTAAACACATATCGAAATAAAGAATCAGAATTTCGAGAAAACAATGTGCGATATGTAGAAAAATAATAATAACAATTGTGTGAATATAACATTAACTATCAAAATAGCTATGTAATATTACTAGTAATAATATTAAAATTTATCTCAGTAAATAATAATTAAATAAAATTATTTATATTACAATACTAATAATCATATTAAATATGAATTTCAAGATAGCATATCAAATTAGGTCTGGCAATAGTGTAGAGATTATGTGACTTTAACTCACAGATCTAACGCGTTCCGCAGTCCGCTCCTACGCCTCGGGTGGAGCTGGCGGGAAGGCTGAATTATCTAGTAACAAAAGATATACAATTAATAGACATTCGTAGATTTTTCCTAAACTTAGACCCCAAAGTAGACTGCCTAAAATTAAATTAGACTCGAGAAATTTGCCGGAAATTCGGCAGAACCTCCCTTAATTTACGGACATTTACCCCCCGTAAAACGGGTCCAGAATCTGCCAGAAAGAAACTACAAATATCCAACAATCCAGACAACGGGAGTCAGGTCCTCAAGACTTCACTAATTTCCCGACTCCGCTACACAGCACAAAACACAAGGGCAGGCAAACCGATAGATAATTATTTTTGACTCACAAATATCATCTAATACTCAACATAATTAATAAACATAAATTACATCAAAGAATTTTCAAAATTAACAGGCGAGAGAAAAATTACCTAGACGCTCGATCGCTCGGTCGACTAGCCTCCAGCCGCTGGAGTCTGATCGACGATCCGAACTCACCATCGGACTCGAAACGACACACTGAAGACGATCCCCGCTTCCGATTTTCCGATCTGACACCCGATCGTCCGGAGAGATTTGTGGACGATCTCGGCCGTCAATTCGCAAATGGAGTCCGATCGCCACGAAACCGGTGCCATCGCGAAGCTTGAGTTGAGGAGAGTCGGGATACGTCCTCCGATCGTCCATCCTCCGTCGGAGCTCGTCTGAAAAGCCGGAGAATGTGGCTGCCACCCACTTCACCGGAACTCCCTCCTCCGGCCACCAAAACCGATGCCGCTGCCGCCAAAAGGAAGCTCTCTCCAAGGGGAGCCGATCGCCACCGAGATCGAAGGCCGGAAGAACGACGGCGGCCGCCTGCCTCTCTCGCGATTCTGCCGCTGCTCGCCACCATCTCCATCGCTCGCGGCCGCACCACCACCAGACGGCGCCACGGATGGCAGCGAGCCTCCCTCTTCTTCCCCCCGACTTCTTCTCTCTCCCCGACACTCTCTTCTTTCCTTTCTTCTATATCGACATTGAGCCCCCGAGCTTTTCCTCATTATAACTAGGTCCCTAATCTTTTCAATTACTTACAATTTCATCATACAGAATTCCAATTTAACCCCTAAAATTTCCTTTATCCTTTCAATTAAGCCCTTAACTATTTAATTTGGGCCAAATTAGAATTATTGAAAATACATAATTACATAAATACCCCTGGCCGACATATTTATTTAAAAAAATACCAAACTCACAAATTTCCATTAAAACCCCATATTAATGAAATTATATTTTTAATCCTCATCCAAAAATAATTTTCCAATTAAGTCCTACACACAATTAAATTAAATAATCAAAAATATAATCTACCCTTCAAATAATTTACTTAATTAATTCTTAAAATTTCAAACTAATTGGGTATAGAAAAATAACTTATTTAATTGACTAATATTAAAATTTTCATTAAATCATTTCAAATTAAACCAAATAAAAATAAAGCTAAAATTAACTTAAATAAAAATTCATTATTAAATATATAAAAATTCTGGGTATTACAAATTATCTCTTAACCTAGCTATGTTGGATTTTTTAACCATTGTTGTAGCTCACCATATGTATTTCATGCCTCCTTATCCATATCTAGTTACTAACTATGGTACATAACTGTCATTGTTCATACATCACATGTGGATTGGTGGATTTCTCATAGTTGGTGCTGCTGCACATGCAGCCATTTTTATGGTAAGAGACTATGATCCAACTACTCGATACAACGATCTATTAGATCATGTCCTGAGGCATCGCGATGCAATCATGTCACATCTCAATTGGTTCTATCCCTGATTCATAACTAAAAAGTTTCTTCGGTCCTTTGGTAATTGGGGATAAAAATCCGGAAATTAGAAATGCTAAAATAGGAATAACACTTGATATTATTCTAATTATATATATTTATTATTATAATTTTATTTTTATTATTATAATTTATTATATTATATATATATTTATTATTATAATTTTATTTTTATTATTATAATTTATTATATTATATATATATATATTTATTATTATATTTTTATTATATTTTTATTATTATAATTTATTATATATTATATATATTTTTGTTATTATAATTTAATAATTTATTATATATATTATATAATATTTATTAGAATATTATATATATTCTAATTTTATATATTAGATTAGAATTATATTCTAATTTAATTCTATATATTAGATTCTAAATTTATATATAATTATATATATATTAGATATTAGATTCTAATTTATATATATATATTAGAATTATATTCTAATTTAATAAAAATTTAATAAATTTAATATTAAATAAATTGAATATTATAATATTATATTATAAATATATATTAATATAAATATATTCAAATATATTAAAATATAAAATCAAATATTAATATTATTATATTAAAAATCAAATTATTATATTAAAATAGATTTATAGATTTACTTTATTTATTTACTTTTTTTTTCTATAGATCTATCTTATCCACATAGTAGCTCATTTAGAAATTGAATCAAACGGGCCCTTTTAACTCAGTGGTAAAGTGGCGCTATGGTAAGGCGTAAGTCATCGGTTCAAATCCGATGACTATACTTAATAAGAAAAGTCATCGGTTCAAATCCGATGACTATACTTAATAAGAAAAGGCTTGGAAAAGCCCACATACGACGAAGTTTTTTTGTTGCCCCTGAAAAAAGTAGGAGTCCCGCTCCTATTAACATAGGAGCTGGGAATGTAACAAAAGGTATGATCCATGAATATTGATATATATGTTTCATAAAAAAACTTTTTGAATTGATAATTAATTGTTTCTAGTTTCTGATTCATCGGCTCTTATATCTTTTTAAATAAGTCAGTCAATAAAAAAAATATGTAAAAATTTAATCGAATTTTATATTCTTAATTATTCTGAAGTTTCCAAAATACTTCACATATTTAAATCAAAAAGTTAAAATTGGTCAAATCAAATAAATAAAAATATTAGTAAAAAAAAATACTTATTACTTATTCTAAATAAAAATAAAATAAATTATAATTTTATTATTAATATTAATTACATTACATAATTATTAAATATTAATTACATATACATAATTATTACATTAATTATTAATATTAATTTAATTACATAATTATTAATTTAATTACATTTTAATTACATAATTACAAGTTTTTATATACATAGAGAAAAGATAAAGAATTTTAACAATTATAAGAAAAGTAGTATTTTGTTTCCATCTACAAATGGATAAGACTTTGGTCTTAGTATGCGTGAGTTCTTGAAAAAGAAAAAAAAGGAGCAATAGCCAATTTCTTGTTCTATCGAGAGGATTGGTATTGCTTCTTTTTTTAGTAATTATATTTTAGTAATATATATATATATGTTTATTTTACATAAACATAAAAAAAATGTATAAAAAGTTTATTTTTTATTTTATATATATATATATTTTTATATAATATATATAAATATATTAAATATATAAATATAAACTTATCGAATCCATGTATAAAATATTATAAAGGTTATTATTATTAAGATAATAAATTCATTGTTACGTTTTTATATCAAAGTGAAATAGAGTTCATCGAATTCGTTAGCTTAAAAAAAAAAGAGAGCTCAGGCCCCGCCCCCCTATAGGATCCGCCCACAGTTTCGATTTATTTTCAAATCGTCCATTTACTTATATATCACTGGCCGAGAGGAAATTTCTTATTATTTAGATATTTCGATTCAAAAAAGTTAAGGATTAGAAACTTGAAAAAAAAAAAAACAAGGATTGGATTGCGCCATATGTCACGACCCCACCCGTGGGCCCGTGACCGGCACTAGGGAATGGGTAGGCTTAAGGCCACCGAAACCCGTAGTAAGCCTGACACTCACTGATTTAAACAAATCTCATCTCAAATTAATATTATTAAAACCGTAAATTATCTTAATAGTTACACTTTACAAAATTACTTCGGTTTACGAGAAAAACTAGGCGAGACCCTAAGCTCAGAAAATTTACAACTGATACATCTACTAATTACTACTGCGGAGAATCTAAGATTTACCAATTTACATACCAAATCAAATACATCACCCGATGATGAAGGAGTCGGGTTATTGAATAAGAGTCATGGAGAACTAACGTCCGAATCGAAAAATATAAATCGAGTTAAAATCAAATAATCTAGGGACTATTGCTTCTTCTCAGAAAAACATAGATTATTCAAATCAGTATATCAAACCATATTATAATCATACCCTACTATTTCCTTCACATAAAATATTAATCATTCGAATCAAAATATCAACCATGCACGTAAATACAAATCACATTATAATCAAATACCATAATAAATAAATAAATAAAAATATATATTTACTTTTACGGGACGAGTGGCTCGGTAGAACCTAAACCCCAAATTCTAGTAGCCTTTCGGCTCTCTTAATCTAACAGGTCTGGCGCCCAGAGAGCAAGCTCGATCAGGGTCCTTACCTCCAGCCTGAACACTTGAATTCCAAATAAGCCGGCGCCCAGAGAGCATCGCTCGATTAGGGACCTTAACTCCGCATCAATCGAACTCAGAGAGCAATGCTCGATCAGGCGTATAAATCCATAATAATCTTATATCCATGATCATTACCGGTGCGCACGCGGTCCTGATGTAACCTATCAGGCGGCATGTTCTACAAGCCACGTTTCCCAATTCGCAATCATCACATATAATAAATATCATTATCTGATGAACTCAACCAACACATATCGAAATAAAGATTAAAAATTTAAGGTAAAACAACGTGCAATTTGTGAGGGGAAAAATAATAACGCTTATCTTATTATAACATACTAATAATAATATTTATATTATTTCAAATATTAATAATCAAGTGAAATCATTTATCTTGCGATACTAATAATCATATTAAGCACAAATTCTAAATAGCATATTAAAATCAGACTAGCAATAGCGCAAAGATTAAATGACTTTAACTCACAGGTTTGGCAACCTCCTAGCTCTGCTCCGGTGCCTCGGTAGGAGCGAGCCGAACGAACTGACAATCTAGACACGGAAAATAATTTATCAAAATGCTGAAACAATCACAATAGATCCTAGGTCTAGATTCCTAGGACTGACTGTCTAAGAATATCGACTCGGGAAAATTCTACCGAAAATCCGGCAGAACCTCCCCTACAACACGAACATTACCTCCCGTAAAAACGGGTCCAGGACCTGCCAGAAGAACACTTCAAATACTTAACGATTCAAACAATAGGAGTCGGGTCCCCAAACTTCACTATTTCCCGACTCCGCCACACAGCACAAAATACGACTATGGCAGGCCAACTGACAGACAAATATTTATGACTCACAAATATCATCAAGTACTCAATATAATCCAATAGACACAAATTTAAAATCAAGGATTTCTAAGATCAACGGCCAGAGAAAATTACCGAGACGCTCGGTCGACTCGCCTCCGGCCGCCGGAGTCCGATCGACGATCCGAACACACCATCGGACTCACAACGACGCGCTGATGACGATCCCCGCTTTCGATTTTCCGATCTGACACCCGATCATCCGGAGAGATTTGCGGACGATCTCGACCGTCGATTCGCAAACGAAGCTCGATCGCCACGAAACTAGTGCCATCGCGAAGCTTGGTGAGAGTCGAGATACGTCCTCCGATCGTCCATCCTCACCGGAGCTCGGAAAAACCAGAAAACACGGCCTCCACTTCGCCGAACTCTCCTCCGGCCACCAAAACTGACAGCCGGCCAAAAGGAAGCTCTCTCCAAGGGGAGCCGATCGCCACCTAGATCGGGGAAGCCGTGAATCCGCCTCACGCCGCCATGCCGCCGCCGGCCAGGCCCACGCCCGACGGCCGCCACCGACGCCCCTCACTCTCTTCTCTCTCTCTCTCCTCCTTTCTTCTTCCCGATCCCATTCCTTTCAATATCGACATTTGACCCCTGAACTTTTCCTTATTACAATTTGGTCCCTCAACTTTCTTAATTACTTACAATTTCATCCATTAAAATTCCAATTTAACCCCCAAACTTCTTTTTAGCCTTTCAATTAAGCCCCTAACTATTTAATTTGGGCCAAATCCGAATTATTGAAAATACACAATTACAAAAATACCCCCACGAGCATATTTATTTACAAAAATACCAAGCTCACAAATTTCCATTAAAACCCCATAAAAATAACATTATACTTTCAATCCTTATTCCAAAATAAATTTCCAATTTAGTCCTAACACATAATTAAATTAAATAATCAAATTCCAACTTAAAATTTAATACTACTAATCAATTATAATACCAATTTTCCCAAAATTCTTTTATAAATATCCTTTACAATTCTACTATAATTTTCCAATATATAATTTTACTTATATAAATATGCATTTGGAAAAATTTGAATAACCAAAATATAATCATTTCTCAAATAATTTACTTGAATAATTTCTTAAAATTTCAAACTAATTGGGTATAGAAAATAACTCATTTATTTGATTAATATTAAATTTTTCATTAAATCATTTCAAATTAAACCCAATAATAATGAAGCTAAAATTAACTTAAATAAAAACTCATTATTAAATATATAAAAAAAATTCCGGGTGTTACACCATAGATATGAAAGAGTATACAATAATGATGTATTTGGTGAATCAAATACCATGGTCTAATAAAAAAATTATGATTAGTTGATAATATTGGTTGATAACTTTGCGAAAAACCAACGAGTCACACACTAAGCATAGCAATTATATCAAATTATCAATCGAATTTTTTATTTTATTCAATCCTATAGAAATATAATTCGAATTGATTCTTTTTTTTTATATATAAAAAAAGAATCAAAGAGTTTGTCATTTTTGTTTTATCAATAGATAGAATGTAAACACAAATCAAGTAAGGGTTTATTCTTTTTTGTTTAGAAATGTCCAAATTTTTATGCCTAATACCCCATAAATGGTTCTAACTGTATATGAACAATAATCAATTTTAGCCCGAATGGTTTGTAGAGGAACCCTACCCTCTCTAATCTTATGATAATATACATGATATTGAAGGATAGATCTTAACTTATATAAGTTAATAATTTAGATTTGTGATAATTTGTAAAATACATATGCTTGTGACAAGGAGGATATGTCGCAAAGAATCTGTGAATTCTTATTAATAACATCAATATTGCTATTATTAAGTGACTTTTTTATATTTATAATCGAAATAAAGTGAATTGTATTTTGGTTTGTTTTATCAATTTTTTTTTATTTTCTTCATTATTGTAAATGCATTTAGTAACAATTTTTTTTGTTATTCAACAAAAAGCTGTGCATTGATCCTCAGAATATTAATAATACCTAAAAAGATATCTATGTATATCCTTTCAATCAAAATTTTTATAAAGAAATGGAATTTATGCGCTAATTCCGAATTTCTTCTTTTTAGATTTAGCCTATCCATATCCATATCCATATCCATAATAATATTTAATTGAATAGAATATTATAATATTGAATTCTATTAAAATAAAATAAAAATAAATAAAAATATTTAATTATATTATAATTATATATATAATTATATATATTATAATTTACAATTAATGGTGGGATTACCATTATCCTTTTGTAGTGACGAATCTTGTATGTGTTCCTAAGAAAAGGAATTTGTCCATTTTCGTGGTCTTAAGGGGTGTGGAAACACAAACACATAAGAACTCTTGAATGGAAATGACACGAGAAAAGGTCTAATTTCGTTATTGTTTATAATTTCTAATAATTTAGAATATAAATTTCTAATATAAAATAGAAATATATATAATATAGAATAGAAAATATAGAAAATATATAGAAAATATATAAAAGGATTTCCATTCTTTTTAATGTTTTGTTTTGAACTAATAAATAAATATATATACGTATAATAAATATACATAAATAATAAATATTTTATTTAATTTTTATTATTTATTAAATATTAAATTAAAAATTATATTAAATAATTAAAATTAGAATTATATTCTATATTAAATAATTCTAAAAATAAATATATAATTGAATATTTTATTTTATAATTATAATATATATATATATATATATATATATATATATATTATATAATATATATAATTATATATATAATTATAATATAATTGAATATTTTTATTTATTTTTATTTTATTTTATTATAATTCAATATTATAATATTCTATTCAATTAAATATTATAATAAAATTAAAATAATAAAATTCAATATTAAAATTAATAAAATTTAAAATAAAGTTTTACAATTTGTAAATAAAATTGAATTTTTTTTACAAATTGTAAAAAGAATAAATTAATAAAAATATTAATGCATAAAATAAATATAATAAGAGATAAAAAAAAGAGGCGAGGTGTCACGACCCCACCCGTGGGCCCGTGACCGGCACTAGGGAATGGGTAGGCTTAAGGCCACCGAAACCCGTAGTAAGCCTGACACTCACTGATTTAAACAAATCTCAACTCAAATTTATATTATTAAAACCATAAATTATCTTAATAGTTACACTTTACAAAATTACTTCGGTCTACCAGAAAATACTAGGCGAGACCCGAAGCTCAGAAAATTTACAACTGATACATATACTAATTACTACTGCGGAGAATCTAAGATTTACCAATTTACATACCAAATCAAATACATCACCCGATGATGAAGGAGTCGGGTTACTGAATAAGAGTCGCGAGAGAACTATACGAATCCGAAAAACAATAAATGGAGATTCTAGAGTGAGTTAAAATCATACATCTAAAACAGTTTCAAATATCTCAATGTCACATTCATTTAATTTTAAAATAATTAATAAATCACGCGAACCATACGTGTCATGTTAAAACATATGTGTCATGCCATGCTTAAACAAAATTTATTCCACATGCAACGGGATGAGTACTTCAAGAGAACTCTAATCCCAACTCTAAAATCTCGATTATTTCAACACTTATGTCTCAACTAACCTCAACTCTATCATCTCATTCCAACAGATCGGCGCCCGGAGAGCAAAGCTCGACCGGGGACCTTACCTCCAGTCCACTTACTCGGCCTTAGCCTTTTGGCTCTCTTATCCAATAAGACTGGCGCCCCGAGAGCAAAGCTCGTGGGGACCTTACCTCCACCGGTCACTTAAATATCCAAATAAGAAATCTAGTAGCCATTCGGCTCTCTTAATCCAATAAGATCGGCGCCCCGAGAGCAAAGCTCGACCAGGACCTTACCTCCGGTCACTTAAATTTCCAAATAAGCCTGAGAGCAATGCTCGACCAGGGACCTTTACTCCGGCAACCACACTCTACTAAGCCCAGAGAGCGATGCTCGACCAGGGCAGGTCCTAATCTTTCTTTCTTAAAATTTTTTACCTCTTTACCCTTTCCCTATCTCTCTCGGATTATATTGGGACACTCATCCAACTCCTATGTTCTCTAGTCCCATCCTGAGTCATCATGCAATATTAAAATTGGTAATAAAGGAAAAACATATTTAAATAGTAATTAAAAGCATCATGCAAATGATAATAATAATAATTGAATGAAAAATTGAAATTGCAAATAAATATTCACAGTAGCAAATCAAATTTTATGCATGACACGTGCGTAAACGATATATGACTTTAACTCACGGAATTAGGCGACCTCCTAGCTCGACTTAGGTGTCTCGGTAGGAGCGAGCCAATGTATGATCATCTAATCACGGAAAACAATTTATCAAAACGATGAAACAATTACAATAGATCCTAGGTCTAGATTCCTAGGACTGACTGTCTAAGAATCTCGACTCGGGAGAATTCTACCGAAAATCCGGCTGAACCTCCCCTACAACACGAACATTACCCCCCGTAAAGACGGGTCCAGGACCTGCCAGAAAAACACTCCAAATACTTACAATTAAAACAACGGAGTCGGGTCCCCAAACTTCACTATTTCCGACTCCGCCACACAAAGACAAAACATGTATGCAACCGATGACAATTATTTATGACTCACAAAATCATCAAATACTCAATATAACCCAATAGACACAATTAAACCAAGAATTTCTAAAAATAACAGGCTAAAGAAAATTACCGAGACGCTCGATCGCCGGCCGACTCGGAGTCCGATCGACGATCCGAACACACCATCGGACTCACAACGACGCTACCGATGACGATCCCCGCCCGATTTTCCGATCCGACACTCGATCGTCCGGAGAGATTTACGGACGATCTCGACCGTCGATTCGCGAACGAAGCCCGATTGCCACGAAACCAAGTGCCATCGCTAAGGCTTGAGCCGAGGAGAGTCGGGATACATCCTCCGATCATCCATCCTCCGGCCGGAGCTCGGCCGGAAAAGCCCAAACACGTACGCCACCATTTTCTCTCTCCACCGGATCTTCCGTCTCCCGGCCACCACAAAGGCCGCCGCTACCAAAGAAAGCCCTCGCCGAGAGGAGCCGATCGCCACCCAACTCGGCCAACAGCCACACGCGAATCCGCCCACGCCGGAGCCGGAGCCGCTGCCGCCCGGCCAACAAGACGCCTCGACCAACGCCCACGCCTCGACGGCCGCCGCAACGCCCCTTCTCTCTTCCCGATGCCGCACTCTCTCTCCTCCTTTCTTCTTCCCCGACTTCTTTTTCTTTCAATATCGACATTAGGCCCCCGAACTTTTCCTTATTACAATTTGGTCCCTCAACTTTCTTAATTACTTACAATTTCATCCCATAGAATTCCAATTTAACCCCCAAACTTCTTTTTAGCCTTACAATTAAGCCCTTAACTATTTAATTTTGGGCCAAATTAGAATTCACCGAAAATACACAATTACAAAAATACTCCCGACCGACATATTTATTTACGAAAATACCAAACTCACAAATTTCCATTAAAACCCCATAAAAATAAAATTATACTTTCAATCCTTATTCCAAAATAAATTTCCAATTTAGTCCTAACACACAATTAAATTAAATAATCAATTTTTCCAAATTTCTTTTATAAACACATCCTTTACAATTCTACCATAATTTTCCAATATATAATTTTACTTATATAAATATGCATTTGGAAAATTTGAATAACCAAAATATAATCATTTTAAATTAAACCCAATAATAATGAGACTAAAATTAACTTAAATAAAAACTCATTATTAAATATATAAAAATTCCGGGTGTTACATTCTCCCCCCCTTAAAAAAAAATTCGACCTCGAATTTTAAAAGAAAAGGGCTACACTCTAAGACTGAAACTAATTAGGAACCTCTCATCTCCAACTCCTATTTCGGAAACTTTCCTGGTAAACTAAACTAAACCACAAGACTCATCAATAAAACCCTTAAATAAAACTGAACTGAAAATCCATGATCCTCACTTACTACTCCTCGGAAACCAAATCTTCACTTGCTTCCACTCACTAAGGGTCCAACACGAGCAAAGATCGAAAATACACTTCCTCAGCTCAGACTTACAAACAACTGGATTTAACCTCAGAGAACATGACTAATACTTGGCGGCAAGTCCAACTTACATGCCACCTCACCAACCTGCCGACAAAACCAAGGGTTTCCACACAAGAAGGGCCAATTCTGATCCTGCCAAAAATCCACTCACCAAATTTCCTTCCTAATGACGCGCCCCTATACACGCAGAAAATTCTTAACATCCACATCTCATCATCAACGATATAACATCCATCTGATCGCATCAACTGACACAACCCATGCCATCCTGACACAAGATTCCTCCTTGACTGAAATCCAAAAGCCTCCCTTATAATCTAACATGGGGCCTACAGCTCCACAGACTTACTCTCACGGCAACTCAGCTCGTCATCCAGAGAATTCTCAAGCTAACACTATTTACTTTGAAAAATTTACTTATTTATTTACTTTATAATCATCACTGATAAAAAACTTTATTATCTTGAAAAATACTTTTACAAAATCGTAAAATCTCTAGCCATTTTTCTTTATATAAAATTCTACAATATCGCGCGCCAGGGTGATGATGCCCCCTATCACCAAGGGTTGCAATGCACAATGTATGATGCATGTCCTAAAATGAATTTATGCATGCCTAACAGTGAAATGCCATAATGCATTCTTACGGGACTGGGCGCAATATTGTATTTTAAAACACTTGTTCTACTTAGAAAAATAAATAATGTTCGCTTAAGTTTCTCTGGATTCTGAGCGTCCGAAAATACTCCTGCCATCTTTCTTAAGCTTCTTACAATCACCAAAACTCAACCATAGAGCTCTGACATCTACTCGACTTCCCAGGCACTACTTTCGGCGCTACTCAATAAGACGATGCCTGATGCGATGACGAGGCAGTCCATGACACGACTGCAACCACGCTCTACACTAAAACTGACTGCGGTGCCCACCATCGAAACCACAATCAAAGCTTCTAAAGGCGGACTGCACTAATCACTTGAAGAAACAGCACGAGTCTATCGCGCTTCGGATCTCCCATCGCTACAAGGCACATTCTCAGCACAGCACCAAGGACAAGCTTACAAGAAAGGAAAGACTGACTCTCTAACAGTGAAGGCTGAAACACTGGAGTCAATGAAAACAACAAGACAGACATGATCCTAACTCCGCAGTACCAAGAAAAATCCTAACTTAGGTCGAAGGAAATCTAAACCTAAGCTCTGATACCAACTTTGTCACGACCCCACCCGTGGGCCCGTGACCGGCACTAGGGAATGGGTAGGCTTAAGGCCACCGAAACCCGTAGTAAGCCTGACACTCACTGATTTAAACAAATCTCAACTCAAATTTATATTATTAAAACCATAAATTATCTTAATAGTTACACTTTACAAAATTACTTCGGTCTACCAGAAAATACTAGGCGAGACCCGAAGCTCAGAAAATTTACAACTGATACATATACTAATTACTACTGCGGAGAATCTAAGATTTACCAATTTACATACCAAATCAAATACATCACCCGATGATGAAGGAGTCAGTTCTTGAATAAGAGTCGCGAGAGAACTAAGGTCACGAATCTGAAAAACAATAAATGGAGACTGTCAGTCTCGAGAGTGAGTTAAAATCATACATCTAAAACAGTTTCAAATATCTCAATGTCACATTCATTTAATTTTAAAATAATTAATAAATCACGCGAACCATACGTGTCATGTTAAAACATATGTGTCATGCCATGCTTAAACAAAATTTATTCCACATGCAACGGGACAGAGTACTTCAGTAGAACTCTAATCCCAACTCTAAAATCTCGATTATTTCAACACTTATGTCTCAACTAACCTCAACTCTATCATCTCATTCCAACAGATCGGGCGCCCCGGAGAGCAAAGCTCGACCGGGGACCTTACCTCCGGTCCACTTACTCTCGGCCCTTAGCCTTTTGGCTCTCTTATCCAATAAGATCAAGCCTGAGAGCAAAGCTCGACCAGGGACCTTACCTCCACCGGTCACTTAAATATCCAAATAAGAAATCTAGTAGCCATTCGGCTCTCTTAATCCAATAAGATCGGGCGCCCCGAGAGCAAAGCTCGACCAGGGACCTTACCTCCACCGGTCACTTAAATTTCCAAATAAGCCGCCCCCGAGAGCAATGCTCGACCGGGGACCTTACTCCGGCAACCACACTCTACTAAGCCCAGAGAGCGATGCTCACCGTATGTGTCCTAATCTTTCTTTCTTAAAATTTTTTACCTCTTTACCCTTTCCCTATCTCTCTCGGATTATATTTGGGACACTCATCCAACTCCTATGTTCTACCGTCCCATCCCGAGTCATCATGCAATATTAAAATTGGTAATAAAGGAAAAACATATTTAAATAGTAATTAAAAGCATCATGCAAATGATAATAATAATAATTGAATGAAAAATTGAAATTGCAAATAAATATTCACAGAGCAAATCAAATTTTATGCATGACACGTGCGTAAACGATATATGACTTTAACTCACAGAATTAGGGCGACCTCCTAGCTCGGCCTTAGGTGTCTCGGTAGGAGCGAGCCGAATGATGATCATCTAATCACGGAAAACAATTTATCAAAACGATGAAACAATTACAATAGATCCTAGGTCTAGATTCCAGGACTGTCTAAGAATCTCGACTCGGAGAATTCTACCGAAAATCCGTGAACCTCCCCTACAACACGAACATTACCCCCCGTAAAGACGGGTCCAGGACTGCCGGAAAAACACTCCAAATACTTACAATTAAAACAACGGAGTCGGGTCCCCAAACTTCACTATTTCCGACTCCGCCACACAAAGACAAAACACAGGCGGGGATGACAATTATTTATGACTCACAAAATCATCAAATACTCAATATAACCCAATAGACACAATTAAACCAAGAATTTCTAAAAATAACAGTTAAAGAAAATTACCGAGACGCTCGATCGCCGGTCGACTACTTCCGCCGGAGTCCGATCGACGATCCGAACACACCATCGGACTCACAATGACGCTACCGATGACGATCCCCGCCCGATTTTCCGATCCGACACTCGATCGTCCGGGAGAGATTTGCGGACGATCTCGACCGATTCGCAAACGAAGCCCGATTGCCACGAAACCGTGCCATCGCGAAGCTGAGCCGAGGAGAGTCGGGATACATCCTCCGATCATCCATCCTCCGGGCCGGAAAAGCCCAAACACGGCCGCCACCATTTTCTCTCTCCACCGGATCTTCCGTCTCCCGGCCACCACAAAGGCCGCTACCAAAAGAAAGCCCTACGAGAGAGCCGATCGCCACCCAACTCGGCCAACGGCCTGAAGCCACCGCCACAGGCCGCCACGCCGCTGCCGCCGCCGCGCCGCCAACAAGACGCCGCCCGGCCAACGCCCACGCCCGACGGCCGCCGACGCCTGCGAACGCCCCTTCTCTCTCTTCCCGCACTCTCTCTCCTCCTTTCTTCTTCCCCGACTTCTTTTCTTTCAATATCGACATTAGGCCCCCGAACTTTTCCTTATTACAATTTGGTCCCTCAACTTTCTTAATTACTTACAATTTCATCCCGCAGAATTCCAATTTAACCCCCAAACTTCTTTTTAGCCTTACAATTAAGCCCTTAACTATTTAATTTTGGGCCAAATTAGAATTACTGAAAATACACAATTACAAAAATACCCCTGACCGACATATTTATTTACGAAAATACCAAACTCACAAATTTCCATTAAAACCCCATAAAAATAAAATTATACTTTCAATCCTTATTCCAAAATAAATTTCCAATTTAGTCCTAACACACAATTAAATTAAATAATCAATTTTTCCAAATTTCTTTTATAAACACATCCTTTACAATTCTACCATAATTTTCCAATATATAATTTTACTTATATAAATATGCATTTGGAAAAATTTGAATAACCAAAATATAATCATTTTAAATTAAACCCAATAATAATGAGACTAAAATTAACTTAAATAAAAACTCATTATTAAATATATAAAAATTCCGGGTGTTACACGAGGCATCTACCATTATACCCATAATGATCGGCCATACTATTGCTATCCATAATAAAAAGGAGCATTTACCTATTTATATAACAGATCGTATGGTGGGCCATAAATTGGGAGAATTTGCACCTACTCTAAATTTCCGGAGACATGCAAAAAATGATAATAAATCTCGTCATTAATTCGTTAATCTTAATTCCTAAATAATTAATATTTAAAATTAATAAAATGAATATTTCATTTTAAATTTAAATATTAAATAAAAATAAATATTAATATTATTAAATAAAAATATTAATATTATTAAATAAAAAGACTGAAATTAATATTAAATAAAATTAATAAAATGAATATTAAATATAAATAAAAATAAATAAAAAAAGAAAATTTCAATTTAATTAAAAAATTTCTTTCATTTTAAAAGTTTTATTTAAATTGATAAATTGAAAACGAAAATATAGATATTTGAATAGTGAATAGTATTTTATAATTTAGATTTAGAATAATAGTAACTTAGAATTAAAGATATGTATATTTATTAGTTTTATTTTACAATTTAAATTTTTTTCTGACTTTTCTCGTTCATTAAAATTATTACTTTATTTATGAAATTAAAAAAAAAAGAGGTTAATAAATCTTATGATAAATAAAAGAATGAAAAAAGAAAAATGAAAGTTATAAGACAAGAAAAAAAAAGATAATAAAAGAAGAATAACAAATAAATGGATTATCATATTTCATTTAGAAATATGAATAAGTCATTTAGTTAGTTGTACGCTCTTTGCACTTTATTATATTATATATACTCACTTAGATATACTTAGTATAATTATATATGAATTTTAATGATTATAAGAAATCTTTCTAATAACTAAATAACTAATAATAGAATAATTAATATAAATATAATTATAATTAATTTAAATTATTAAATTAATAGAATAAAATAATAATTAATAGAAAATAATTATAATAATAAAAATAATAACAAAAAATAAAAAAATAAAAATATTAAATATATATTAAAAATAACATAAATTAAAAATAATAATAATATAATTATAATATATAATAAAAAATTAAATAACAAGTACAAATATTATATTTATTTGTAATGTAAAAAAAAAAATTGTCATCCCTCGCTTAATTTCAATATTTAACATAGAATATCCATAATTAATTTCAGTGACAATTCTTTAGTCTATCTGATAGTCTATCTGAAAAATTGAATAATTTTTTTACCTATTTATTTTATTTGAAATCCTTGATGGTTTAATTCAAATCTGTATCTAAAAAAAGGGGTTTTTCTCTTCTCTTATAATGAGAAGATATATTTCTTACCTTAAAATAAAAAAAAAATAATGATATTAGGATAAGCAATTTAAAAATGAAATCTTTTTAATGATTTTATGAGTCTTTGGGACTCAAAAAAATGTGAGATAGGCAAAGACAATCCATTTATTCTGAAAGATCGTGGATTAGCTCTACAAAACAAATAAAATAAATATTGAAAGAGTAAATATTCGCCCGCAAAATTTTTTAAATTATTGGATTTCTAAATTTTAGTGATCTGATATTATAATTATAATAATAATATATATATACCAATTTCTATTTCTATTCTAATAATCTAATAAAATAGAAAATAATCTAATAAATAAATTAGAAATAGATTAGATTAAGTAAATAAATTATAGTCCCTTTCTTTCCGGTTCCGGTGATGACTTGGAATTTTTTTCTTTTTTTTTTAAATTTAGCGAACTTTTTTGTTTTATTTAATATTTAAAAATGTATAATAGTAAAATACTAAGAACATTGAAAAATCAAGAAAAAACCCTTATTTTTTTATTTTAATTTGATTAATTTTATATACTTTATTTTTTTATTCTTCACGTCCGGGATTACGTTCTGGATCATTAGATAAAAATCCAAAGATGAACAGAGAAACAAAGAATATCACTACTGTGTAAACAAAGAGTTTGAGAGTATGCATTATAAAATCTCCAAGATCTTTTTTTGGTTTGGAAAATAAAAATAGATTCTCTATTTTTATACCACATATTCTATTTTAACACCAGGACATGTATTTAGTCTTTCAATTATACTCTTGTCAAAAAAGAAGCCTATCCGCTTATTTTTTTTCTATTTTTGCCTTTTTCGTTATATTCCATATATACGTGGAATAAAATACAGCAATAAAGTTTAAGACTCTAAATTTTATTTATCCTAATAAAAAGACTTTAACTTCATTTTTCTAGTAATCAGTCAAACGCGAAGAAAAAGTATATCTAATTGAATTAAAATTTTTAAATTGAATGAGACTATTAATTTGTTAAAAAAGGAAAAAAAATTTAGTAATTTTTTGCTTTTATCTTATGTAAAGGAAAAGTTTCAAATATGATAGTCTTTTCTACAAACATAATGAAAGACAATAAATCCGTTTCAAAATACTTCACATATTTAAATCAAAAAGTTAAAAGTGGTCAAATCAAATAAATAAAAATATTAGTGAAAAAAAATACTTATTACTTATAAAAATAAATACTTATTACTTATTCTAAATTAAAAAATAAAATAAATTATAATTTTATTATTAATATTAATTACATTACATAATTATTAAATATTAATTACATATTAATAATTATATATTAATTATTAATATTAATTTAATTACATAATTATTAATTTAATTATATTTTAATTACATAATTACAAGTTTTTATACACATAAAGAAAAGATAAAGAATTTTAAGAATTATAAGAAAAGTAGTATTTTCTTTTTCTTGATAGAAATAGAAAAAAGAAAGATGATTTTATCGGATCCTTACTGGATCAAAATAATTATTTTTTTGAGTTCTTTTTTTTTATTCAAACATACTCGTGAAGGAAATGATCTTTACATGGAAATGAAAGAATTTGGAGTAATTAATGAAGAAAAAATTGCAGAATCAAAAATAGCTCTAGTTTATGGTCAGATGAACGAACTCCCGGGAGCTCGTATGAGAGTTGGCTTAACTGCCCTAACTATGGCGGAATATTTCCGAGATGTTAATGAACAAGACGTACTTCTATTTATAGACAATTAGCTGCTAAAGGTATCTATCCAGCAGTAGATCTTTAGATTCAACGTCAACTATGCTCCAACCTCAGATCGTTGGTTATGAACATTATGAAACTGCACAAAGAGTTAAGCAAGCTTTACAACGTTACAAAGAACTTCAAGACATTATAGTTATCCTTGGTTAGACGAATTATTCGAAGATGATCGCTTAACTGTAGCAAGAGCATGAAAAATTAAGCGTTTCTTATCACGACCCTTTTTTGTAGCAGAAGTATTTACGGGTTCCCCGGGAAAATATGTCGGTTTAGCAGAAACTATTGGAGGATTTAAATTGATCCTTTTCGGAGAATTAGATAGTCTACCTGAGCAGGCCTTTTATTTGGTAGGGTAATATTGATGAAGCTACTGTGAAGGCTACGAATTTAGAAATGGAGAACAACTTGAAGAAATGACCTTAAATCTTTGTGTACTGACCCCAAATCGAATTGTTTGGGATTCAGAAGTGAAAAAAATCATTTTATCTACTAATAATGGACAAATTGGCGTATTATCAAATCATGCGCCTATTGCCACAGCAGTCGATATCGGTATTTTGAGAATACGCCTTAATGACCAATGGTTAACGATGGCTCTAATGGGCGGTTTTGCTAGAATAGGCAATAATGAGATTATTATTTTAGTAAACGATGCAGAGAAGGGTAGTAACATTGATCCATAAGAAGCTCAGAAAAATCTTGAAATAGCAGAAGCTAACTTGAGAAAGGCGGAAGGCAAGAGACAAATAATTGCGGCAAATCTAGCTCTCAGACGAGCTAGGGCACGCGTAGAGGCTATCAATGTGATTTCATAACTATAAATAATTAGTAGAGTAGGTGCGTCTGAATAATAAGCAGAACTTCTGTATAAGCAGAAGTTCTGTTTATACACCCTTTTTTTTATTCTGCCAATTGAATAGAATCATAAGTATAATCAGATTCTAATACAACAAATTTGTTTTCATTTTTGGGGATTCTCTCGAAAAAGTCGTCGCATCTTCCTCCAATTCCTTATGAAGGATATTCAGTCTATTAGAATAGAAGTGAAAGAGGGTATTTTTGCTCGGTGTGTCCTTTATATGGAAACCAGAGGCCGAGGGTCCATTCCTTTGACTCGTAAATAAATGAATTCGGGATTAGATCTTTCGATGAGAGAAAGAACCAATAATCTGAAACAATATAAAGTTAATTTTTTGATTTTTCTTTAGCATTTAGCTTTTTCGCGGATTTCATTGTTTAGTTCAAAAAAATTCAGAAAAAAATTTAAATTGTAAAATGAAACTAATAAAT
The DNA here is from genome assembly GCF_019578655.1 of Ricinus communis. NCBI lineage: Eukaryota > Viridiplantae > Streptophyta > Magnoliopsida > Malpighiales > Euphorbiaceae > Ricinus > Ricinus communis. The sequence continues at coordinate 13,440,135 of NC_063261.1, read as the reverse complement.
ATACATATCTTTAATTCTAAATTACTATTACTCTAATTACAATCATTTTTTTATTTAATAATATCAATATTTTTATTTAATAATATTAATATTCATTTTTATTTAATATTTAAATATTTATTTTAATTTAAAATGAAATATTCATTATCCCTACCCCCTCACGTCAATTACAAGAGCTTCTTATCTATTCTCACATTGGGTTTAGGGATAATCAGGCTCGAACTAATGACTTCTACCACGTTAAGGTGACACTTTACCGTTGAGTTATATCCCTCCCCTTGCCCCCATCAAAGCATTGGAGCGCGTGTAAATGAGGTGCTCTACCTAACTGAGCTATAGCCCTTGTGTTTGTGATACATACTAGATATGACCTCAAAATAACAGGGGTCAAGGTCGACTAGTGAGATGATGGGGGATAAGCTTCATCGTCGAGAGGGAAACAGCCCGGATCACCAGCTAAGGCCCCTAAACGACCGTTCGGTGATAAAGGAGGTAGGGGTGCAGAGACAGCCATGAGGTTTTCCTAGAAGCAGCTACCCTTGAAAGAGTGCGTAATAGCTCACTGATCGAGCGCTCTTGCGTCGAAGATGAGTGGGGCGATACTGTAGGGGAGGTCCTGCGGAAAAATAGCTCGACGCTAAGATGATAAAAAGCTTAACACCCCTCATTCTTATATTTATATACATATATATACATATATGTATATATACATATATATATATATATATATATATATATATATATATATACGTATATATACATATATATATATGAGGCGGAGTAGCTTATGTGTGTGATAGATGAGGATGAGGCAGAGCAGCACATTAAAGGGGATCCACGAGCCGTGAGAACTAACCATAATTGCTGAATTGTACTTCTTTTTATGATGGTTGTAATGAATTGAGTAGAATGGTATGAACTTATGCCTAAATTATGAATCATGGTAAGTTATGTGATTGGGTGGAAATTATAATAAGTATATATGATATAGATTATGTTGATTATTTATGTTGATAAGTTAGAATAACTAATTAGTTTTTGTTTGTTAGAGATATGCATAAACATTCTAAGGTTTAGGGATAAGATAAATAAGTTCCTATCTAAGTTTTTTTTTCTATCCTTTAGCTAGTCTATATAAGTTGTGTTTCTCCTATGTTTTATATATAGAAAAAATATAAGAGAACATTTCTCTTTTTTCCTTTCTCTATAAAATTCTACATGGTATCAGAGCTTAGGGCTTGATCATGAATTTTAAGGCTGCCATGGTTGGCTCTAGTTCAACCACTTCAGAAGCTAGCAGTGGCGTGACACCATCAGGGGGAGTTTCTCAGCTACTTCCACCTGTTCCTCCTGAAAATTCTCTTCAAATCACCATTCACAAACTGAATGGCAAGAATTATCTTGAATGGTCTCAGTCCATGAGGTTGGTGATTGATGGAAAAGGGAAACTTGGATACTTGAATGGTGAGATAAAACCACCAACAACCGATGATTCGAAATACAGGCAGTGGCGCTTAGAAAATTCAATGGTTACTACTTGGTTGATTAACTCAATGGATCCGGTTATTAGAAAACCATTCATGTTTTTGCAGATTGCTCGGGATGTTTGGGAAGCAGTTCGAGAAACCAATTCAGATTTGGACAACCATTCGCAGTTATTCGAATTAAACACCCATATGTGGAAAATGCAATAAGGTAATCGAGAGGTAACATCTTACTATAATGATATGATGGTTGTTTGGCAGGAATTGGACATATTTGAAGATGAACAATGGGAGAATCCTAATGACAGTGCTCGGTACAAAAAGAAAATTGAAAGAGGATGAGTATTTGTTTTCTTGGCTGGTTTAAACAAAGATCTTGATGAGGTTCATGGACGTATATTAGAAAAAAATCCTTTACCAACTATTAGAGAAGTTTTTCAAAAGTGCATAGAGAAGAAGCACGACGAAAAGTGATGCTGAAAAATGATGAACCAAAAATAAATGCTGACGGATCTGCTCTTGTAACTCGAGGTACAAACTCAAGGAGAAAGCAAAAACCCTAGTGTGATCATTATCGAAAACCATGGCATACTCGAGATACTTGCTGGAAATTGCATGGGAAACCGAAGAAGAAAACAGGCAGCGATAACACTAAGTTAGGAGGAGATGTACGAGCTTTTCAAGCTAGCAATACTAATATGGGGCAGCAGTCTTCTTTTGAATCTCTTCCTTTTACCAAGGAACAGATAGAGCACCTGTATAAAATCTTTAAGTCCCAAATTTTAGAAAAATCTGACTTATCTTGTTCTTTTGCACAATCAGGTAATTCTTTCATTATAGCCATAGCTTGTTCCAAATCTCATAGCACTTGGATATTAGATTTAGGTGTTACTGATCACATGTCTGGCAATTCGCAAATTTTTTCCTCTTATATACCTTGTGCAGGAAATCAAAAGGTTAAAATTGCAGATGGTTCCTTAGCTACTGTTGCTGGGAAAGGAACAATTCCTATTTCCTCTTCTCTAGTTCTTAAAAATGTCTTACATGTTCCACATTTGTCATATAATCTTTTGTCTGTCAGTAAGTTAATCTCTTATCATAATTATCAAGTGATTTTTAAGTCTTCCTATTGTAAATTTCAGGATTTAACCTCGGGGAAGATGATTGGGGGTGCTAAATTGGATGGTGGACTCTACTTCTTCAATGATGAGTCAACCTTTGGAAGGCAAGACCTGCAAACTTGTTTCAATTCTATTTCTGTTTCAAGTGACACTAAGATTATGTTATGGCATTATCGGCTAGGACATCCAAATTTTCAATATTTAAAGTATTTGTTTCCAAAGTTATTCATGAATAAAAATCCTTTGTTTTTTCCGATATGAATTTTGTGAATTAGCTAAACGTCACCGAACTGTTTACCAATCGCAACCTTATAAACAGTCCAAGCCATTTACCATGATTCACAGTGATGTTTGGGGTCCTTCTAGAGCGCCAACATTTTCTGGAAAACACTGGTTTATCCTTTTTATTGATGATCATACTAGAGTTACTTGGGTCTTTCTTTTAAAAGAGAAATCTGATGTTGAAAGTGTGTTCAAAAATTTTATAATATGGTTCAAACACAATTTCATACTCAAATTAAAATTTTTCGAAGTGATAATGGAAAGGAGTTCTTTAACAATGTGTTAGGACAATTTTTTGCTGAAAAAGGGATTATTCACCAAAGTTCTTGTAGTAACACGCCTCAGCAAAACGGGGTGGCTGAGAGAAAAAATAAACATATCCTAGAGGTTGTTAGAGCTCTTAGTTTTACAACTAAAATTCCAAAGTATCTTTGGAGAGAAGCAATTTTAACAGCCATATATTTGATTAATAGAATGCCTACAAGAATTTGAATTTTAAAACACCAAATAAAGTTTTTAGTGAATGTTTTCCCATAACTCGGCTAACTAGCAACATTCCTTTAAAAAATTTTGGAAGTGTGGCTTTGTCCATAATCATGATCCCAAACGTTCAAAACTTGATCCAAAAGCACATAAATGTATTTTTGTAGGCTATCCTGCAAATCAAAAAGGTTATAAATGTTTTGATCCAGTTTTGAAAAAAATGTTTGTTTCTATGGATGTCACTTTTTTTGAAGGACAATCATACTTTGACAAATTTCATCTTCAGGGGGAGAACACTAGTGAAGATGTCTCAACTGATTCTAGTTCTGATTTAAATTCTGATTTAACTTTTGAGTTTTTTTTTCAAATAACGGTATTTCTTGGGGGTCTGATAATGTTTCAAAAGAAAATGGGTCGAAAAATAAAGAAAGTGTGGAAAAAAATGATTTAAATATTGAAAATACTGAACAACCTTTGATAAGGTCATCTCAAAATCAAAATATTGAAACAACTGATATCTATGCGGAAAAGTTTAAAGGTCTTGTATATTCAAAGGAACATCAAGCACAAAAAAGAGCCACCATCCCAAAGCACCATCAAGAATTTAATCAGAGGTCGGATCATGAAATTTATGGTAAGTCTCCAAAAATTCCTACAAATAATCCATCTAGTCAACTTGGTCTTCCCATTGCTCTTAGGAAAGGTGTTAGGTCATGTACTAAACATCATTTGTCAAATTTTGTATCTTACAAAAATATTTCATCACCATATTGTACTTTTATCTCACAAATGTCTAGTATGGTTATTCCAAATAGTGTTCAGGAGGCTCTAAATATTCTTGAGTGGAAAGAAGCTATTTTGGAGGAGATGAGAGCCTTGGAGAAGAATGCTACTTGGGAAGAAGTGGATCTGCCAGATGGGAAGACAGTTGTCGGATGTAAATGGGTGTTTACTGTGAAGTACAATTCAGATGGATCCTTGGAAAGATATAGAGCTCGTCTAGTAGCCAAAGGATTTACTCAAATATATGGAGTGGACTACTATGAAACTTTTTCTCTTGTGGCGAAAGTCAATACTATTCGAGTGCTCTTGTCTGTTGCAGCTAATCTAGATTGGTCCTTGAATCATCTAGATGTGAAGAATGCCTTTTTGAATGGTGACTTAGAAGAGGAAGTATACATGGAACCTCCACCTGGTTTTGCTCAAAAATTTGGAACCAAGGTATGTAAGCTAAAACGATCTTTATATGGCCTTAAACAATCTCCTAGAGTATGGTTCGAGAGGTTCACAAAGTTTGTTAAAGGTCAAGGTTATAATCAAAGTCAATCTGATCATACTCTTTTCATAAAGAATTCTATTGAAGATAAAATTTCTGTTTTAATTGTCTATGTAGATGATATAATTTTGACTGGAGATGACATAATTGAAATAAGCAGATTGAAACAAAACCTAGCCAAGGAGTTTGAAATGAAAGATTTAGGCCAACTAAGATACTTTCTTGGAATGGAAGTGGCAAGGTCAAAGAAAGGCATTGTTGTCTCACAACGAAAGTATATTCTAGATCTCTTGAAAGAAACTGGAATGAGTGGTTGTAAACCTTCTGAAACTCCAATTGAAGCTAATTCTAGACTTGGGGAGGTAAAGAATGGTGTTCCAGTAGACACAGGAAGATATCAGAGGTTGGCTGGAAAACTGATTTACTTATCACATACTCGTCCGGACATTGCTTTCGCTGTAAGCTTGGTAAGTCAGTTTATGCATTCTCTATATGAAGGACATCTTGAAGCTGTATATCGAATTCTTCGTTATTTGAAAAGTACACCAGGAAAATGACTTTTTTCAAGAAAAATGAAAAAAGAGGAGTTGAGGTGTACACGGATGCTGATTGGGCAGGTTCAATCACTGATAGAAGGTCAACTTCTGGATACTACACATTTATTTGGGGTAATTTAGTCACATGGAGAAGTAAAAAGCAGAATGAAGTTGCAATAAGTAGAATGCTGAGGCAGAATTCAGATCAATGGCACAGGGAGTGTGTGAGATTCTTTGGCTGAAAAGGGTTCTACAAGAGCTTAAAAGATCTGTGAGTTTACCTATGAAGTTGTATTGTGACAACAAGGCAGCTATCAGTATTGCTCATAATCCTGTTTTACATGACAGGACAAAACATGTTGAAATTGATAGGCACTTCATAAAAGAAAAACTTGAATAAGGAATTATTTGTACTCCATTTGTACCAACTACACAGCAGGTGGAAGATATTTTAACTAAAAGGTTATTTAGACAGCAATTTGAATTTCAAGTTAGCAAGTTGGGCATGACAGATATATTTGCTCCAACTTGAGGGGGAGTGTTGATAAGTTAGAATAACTAATTAGTTTTTGTTTGTTAGAGATATGGATAAACATTCTAAGCTTTAGGGATAAGATAAATTAGTTCATATCTAAGTTTTTTTTTTCTATCCTTTAGCTAGTCTATATAAGTTGTGTTTCTCCTATGTTTGATATATAGAAAAAATATAAGAGAACATTTCTCTTTTTTCCTTTCTCTATAAAATTCTACAATTTATTTACTTAGCTGGAGGCTCACCCCTCTCCAAAATTTTTCTTTTCAGATTTGTAAATAATAATGCATCCGTTGGTTGTATCCAAAGTCTAGCTTTTAGAAGTTCCGTCAGGTTGGGCCAGTTTTGTGGAGTCTGATGCATTTGTATGTAGTTATGTGATGTATATGGAAGTGTGCCTTGTAAAGCATAAGAAGATGTTTTGAATACTTGTTAAATGATGTTTAAGTATAATCATATGTTTATACGTTAATAACCTTGTGTCCTGATTCTTAATAATCTGCATATTGGCCTATCTATATGTAGTATATAGTCTACGACGCTTGTATGCTATATGATAAATGTCTGTTGGTTAGCATGTAACGGGGGTGTGACATTTAGTGGTATCAGAGCGGGGATTAGATTCATTGGGAGTAAATTCATGTTGCACGTCAATAAGCATATGACGTATGTTCTTTGAACTTGACTGAGTGTTTGCATTTCATATATATAGATGGAGAGACAAGGAGAACATGCAGCTGGCCCAGATAAGTCATTAGAGTCTGTGCATGGTCATGAAAATGCATCTGAACATGATCAACATGATGAGCGTGAGCTACATTTTGAAAATGCTACACAACCGAATGTACAAAATGTTACGGAACAGTTTATGGATTTTCTGATGCAAAGGGTAGCTTGACAACAAGCACCGACGCCTTAGACTCAACAACAAGAGGCCGTGATAGATAAGAATTATGAAAGGGTTAGGAAACAAGGTGCTAATGTTTTTCAGGATACTACTGATCCTGCTGAGGCTGAAGAATGGTTACGAAATACAGAAATGGTGTTGGACAGATTTAATTGCACATCAGAACAAAGGCTTCTATATGCAGTGTCTTTAATAGAAAAAGATGCACTTGATTGGTGGGAAACAGTTTTAAGAAGCAGAGATTGACCAATTACTTTGATTTGGAATGATTTCTTGAGAGAATTTGCTGAGAAGTATACTCTAGAAATTTATAGAGACAGAAAGAAGTTTGAATTTCTTCAGTTGAAGCAGAATGACATGTCAGTTGCAGAGTACGAAGTTCAATTTGTGATATTATATAAGTATGCACCAGAAGAGGTAACCACAGAAGAACTGAAAAGGAAGAAATTTGAGATGGGTTTGAGGCTTGACATTCATGAGAAAATGGCAGTGAAACCTCAGAATTATAATGCCTCAATTGAAGTTGCTTTAAGAGCTGAAGAAACATCATTTGAAAGGAACACTATGGAAGCTAAAAAGAAGAAACTCATTGGTACTTATAGTAATCCTCCAAGACAGATTAGTACTTCTTCGTTCAAAGGCTCTAGTTCACAGAGGAGTAGTTATTATGGACGAGGGCTTGGTGGTCAGTCTAGTAGATGCTCCATAGTACCTTATAGTAGAGGTGGATACAATTCATCCAGACTTGAGGGAGAACAAGCTTGATTAGGAGACATATTGGAGAATGTTGGGGACCTAGACAATAGTGTGTTTCACTTGTAGTAGGCCAGGACATTATTTTAAAGATTATCCTATGCGAAGAAATAATGCTAGAGAATCTTATACAGTGGGTCAGAGTAGTATTGGTGAAAATATTCTAGTTGGTTCAGGCAGAGGCAGAGGAAGAGGTGGCAGAGGAGGTTTAACTATTTTAGCAACACCATTAGAACAGATTGGTCAACCTCAGACACAAGCTAGAGTATTTGCTACTACTAGAAATGAAGCATTTATAGCACTTGAAATTGTTACTGGTATACTTTTTATTCATGATTTTGATGCGCATGTTCTTTTTGATCCTGGACCCACATGTTCATTCATATCACATGATTTTGCATCACGTGTTCATGGTAATATAGAGGCATTAGGTTATGATATATATATGTATCTATGCTTGTTGGGGATATTATCGCAGTAAATACGATGGTGAAATCATATGTCCTATAGTAGTAGATAGTGTCAAACTACATGTAGACTTGGTTGTTATTAATCTTAGAAAGTTTGATGTTATTTTGGGGATGGATTGGTTGTCAAGAAATCATGCTATTGTTGATTGTAAAATGAAGGAAGTGGCTATGGAAATACAAGAAGAAATGACAATAGTAATGGTGGGTAAAAGGAAGACAATTCCTAATTGTTTGATTTCAGCAGTGACTGCATGTCAGTTAGTTAAAGATGGATGTGAAGCATATCTGATTAGTTTTGTAGATACTACTAAGGTCAGTCTAGGGGTATCAGACGTTCTAGTTGTCAGAGAATTTCCTAACGTATTCTTAGATGATTTGCCTGGTTTGCCACCAAATCGAGAGGTTGATTTTAAGATTGACATCATCCCTAGCGCGGCACCTATTTCCATTGCACCATACAGAATGGCTCCATTGGAATTGAAAGAATTAAAGAAGTAATTAGAAGAGTTGTTTGATAAAGGTTTCATCAGGCCAAGTACTTCACCTTGGGGAGCACCAATTCTGTTTGTGAAGAAAAAGGATGGTAGTATGCGATTATGTATTGATTATAGGCAATTGAATAGGATTACAGTGAAGAATAAATATCCATTACCGAGAATTGATGATTTGCTTGATCAGTTAAAAGGTGCAACTGTGTTCTTTAAAACTGATTTAAGATTAGGTTATTGGAAACTCCGGGTTGAAAAGAAATCCATTGCCAAGACAACATTCAGAACAAGGTATGAGCATTATGAATTTATTGTGATGCCATTTGGGTTAACAAATGCTCCTGCTGCTTTTATGTCATAGATGAACAAGACTTTCCAGCCATATTTAGATCACTTTGTGATTGTGTTCATTGATGATATTTTGATTTACTCTAGAAGCCCAGAAGAGCATGAACAACACTTGAGAATTGTTTTATAGAATTTGAGGGAAAAACAGTTGTATGCAAAATTTAGCAAATGCGAGTTTTTGGATGGAGGAAATTGCATTCTTAGGGCATATTGTTTCTAAACATGGAGTGCAACCAGATTCATCAGAGATTAAAGCAACTATTGAATGGGAACCGCCTAGAAATGTTTCTGAAGTTCGAAGTTTTCTTGGGTTAGCTGGCTATTATAAAAGATTTATAAAAGATTTTTCAGTTATTACTAAGCCTCTAACAACTTTGTTAAAGAAGAATGTGCCATTCTAGTGGACTGAGTTGTGTGATCAAAATTTTCAAGAGTTGAAGAAAAGACTTACTACTACACCAATACTTGCATTGCCATATGAAAATTGAGGTTAAGTTGTATTTACTGATGCTTCTAGGCAAGGACTTGGATATGTCTTAATGCAGCATGGGAAGCTTACAGCTTATGCTTTAAGACAATTACGACCTCATGAGCTGAATTATCCTACGCATCATCTTGAATTAGCAGTCATTGTACATGCGTTGAAGATATGGCGACATTATTTATACGGGGAGACATTTCAGATATTTACTAATCATAAGAGTTTGAAATATATCCCTACACAAAAAGAGTTGAATCTGAGACAACGAAGATGGATTGAGCTTCTGAAGGATTATGATTGCACTATTGATTATCATCCGAGAAAAGCAAATGTTGTTACTGATGCTTTAAGTAGGAAGACAGTGGAACATTTTTCAAGTATGATTTGTTACAATGTGGAATATTTAGTTGCACTTAGAGCTATGGATGTGAAGTTTTATGTTTATGACGATGTTTTGTTAGCCATATTACAAGTAAAGCCTTTGATTGGAGATAAAATTAAAGATGCACAGTGTGAAGATTCTTATTTGTAAAAGATGAAGGGTAGTGTACAAAAAGGAAAGAATACACAATTTTTATTGAAAGATGATGGTGTGTTATTGAATAGAAATCGTGTATGTGTACCTGATGTAGGGGATTTGAGAAAGGAAATCATGCATGAAGCACACTATGCACCTTATGCATTGCATCTTGGAAATACAAAAATGTACAAAAATTTGAACCCTTATTATTGGTGACCGACAATGAAGAAGGATGTGGCAGAATTTGTGAGTAAGTGTTTGACATGTCAGCAAGTGAAAGGAGAGCACCAGGCACCTGCAAGTAAACTTCATTCTTTATCTATACATGTGTGGAAGTGGGACAATATTACTATGGATTTTGTTATAGGATTGCCACGTACATTTAACAAGCATGATGCTATTTGGGTAATTATTGATCGACTTACTAAATGTGCTCATTTCTTACCTGATAAAGCAAACGGATTCACTTGATAAGCTTCCTGAATTGTATATTTCTGAGATTGTTAGATTGCATACTGTGCCTATATCTATTGTATCAGATAGAGATCCTAGATTTACTTCTCGTTTATGGGAGAGTTTGCAGAAAGTATATGGTACTAAGCTTCATTTCAGTACAGCTTTTCATCCTCAAACAGATGGGCAATCAGAAAGAACTATTCAGATATTAGAAGATATGATGAGGGCTTGCGCACTTGAGTTCAAGGGTAACTGGGATGATTACTTATCACATATGGAATTTGCGTATAACGACAGTTTTTGTTCTAGTATCGGAATGGCTCCATATGAAGCTTTATACGAGAGGAAATGTAAAAGTCCAGTATGTTGGGATGTTGATAGGTTTAAGACAGCTTGAAGGTCTAGAATTGGTACAAGAAACAGTGGATAAAATAGAGATAGTTAAAAAGAATTTGAAAGTAGCACAAGACAGACAAAAGAGTTATGTTGATTTGCACCGAAGGGAAATGGAATATATTGTGGGTGATAAAGTTTACTTACGGGTATCACCATGGAAAGGAATATTAAGGTTTGGTAAACAAGGGAAATTGAGTCCGAGGTATATAGGACCTTATGAAATTATTGAAAGAGTTGGACCATTGGCATATAGGTTAGCATTACCTACAGAGTTGTCTTCTATTCATGATGTTTTTCACATTCTATGTTGAGACGATATGGATCAGATCCTAGTCATATTATTCAAGAGCCAGAGATAGAAATCACAAAAAAGTTGACATATATGGAAGAACCGATAGAAATTCTTGATCGAAGGGTTAAGCAATTGAGAAATAAAGACATTCCTATGGTCAAATTAAGTGGAGTCATCATTCACCAAGAGAAGCAACTTAGGAAGTGGAAGAGCATATGAGAGAAATATCCGCATCTATTCTATAGTAATGTTGGTGAGTTGTTAAAATTTCGGGGATGAAATTTCTTAAGGAGGGGAGAGTTATAACGCTTGCATTTTCTCATCATACATGTTATGTGCATTTACATTTAATCATTGGGCATATGATGGTATATTAATAATATTTTTATTTTATGAGAATAGATATATATTAATTATAAGTAGAGAATAAAAAGCATGATATTAGATTATTAATTTAGATAAGTTGATTAAGTACTTGCGTTATGTGTATTAAGTCTTGAGACTTAATTGAATCAATAGTTGAAGGTTGGGTAAATAGATTGGACTTAAAAGATACAATTAAATGTTAGTACCTATATATGGTTAGTAAGAATTAACTTGGGATGATAAAACTAATTTTAGTAGGTGGTGGCATTGAGAGATGAATCTTGAAAATTGGAACCATGAGCAAGCTTATTCTACCTCTTCATTTCGGTAAAATTCGTACATGGCCAAAAACTCAAAATTTGGAACAAGAGAGAGGAGTGAAATACCTAGAAAGCCTTAAAAGTAAGATAGGGTTTTACCAACTATTGAAGGAGCCAAGCTAAAGCTAAAGGATTTAAGCATATTAGCAACCCAAAAGCTAAAATTGATGAGTTGTTAATTGAGTATTATTAATCTATCATTAGGGTTCTTGATTATAAATTGGAAAAACTTCAATTGATGCTTTCACTAATTAATTAAAGGTATGATTATCATGAATTAGTAAGTATTGAATGATTACATAGAGATTAAGCTTGATTTAAGTTTAAGTATGTCAAGACAGAAAACTGTCAAAATCCCAGCAACCTTGATGTTATGTATTTTGAGTATAACATGCGTTATATAAATCCAAATTAAACTTAATTGGTATCTATGAAAATTTTGAAGAGTCCTCTATAACGTTGTAGTTTTGTGAGTTTGCTAGTTTGCCGTTTTGGTTGCTTAAATTGAGTAAACAAATTACTGCTCGGGTAGAGCAAGTTGTATGATCCTTGCTCAGTAATTTGGGAATAATTAAATCTATAGAAGTTGGAATTGAGTAATTCTTCTTGGAGATGAAACTAGAAACATAAACGTATATGTCTATTTAATATGAGATTTTTTATATTAAGCCAATTTTGCCCAACAATAAATATACTTTGGTACTAAATTCTATCCAGAAAACAGAGATGTTGGAGATTAGTTTTAAGCTATCTATTTGATATTAATTTGAATTAAATTAGTATATAGCTAGATGGAAAGTGTTTATGTGATATTAAAATAGTAATTGAGAGTCTTAGAGGAAGAGTTAGACCTATGAATTAGAAAAGGGGATGATCTTGTAATGCATTAGAACTAGCATTTATATGAATATTTGGAATATGCATGAAATGTGAATTGATGAATGTGTTAACAGGAACTCAAGGGCCTGGAAAGGAAGTTGTGGAGAAAGGAGGTTCTTCTATGTTGAAGGAATAAGTGTATTTTGAGTAAGTAAATAGTTAATATTTGCTATATTCATATATTTAATCAAATGTTCCGCAAATGGTTGTATTTACTTGAAATTGTATTATGTTTGAATGAATGTGATGGAATTGATTGGTGTTGAGTGAAACAATTGTTATTGCTTGAATATGATATAAGTGAAATAAATGAATTGTGATGTTAAATGCGTATGCGCATATGAATGGCGGATTCCGCTGTGAAATATATATATATATATATATATATATAAAGCCTTAGGAGGCTAAAGCCTAGAGAGGCTATAAAATTGTGTAATGTGAGGATGAGGCGGAGCAGCTTACGTGTGCAATAGATGAGGATGAGGCGAAGCAGCACATTAAAGGGGATCCACGAGCCGTGAGAATTAACCATAATTGCTGAATTGTATTTTTTTATGATGGTTATAATGAATTGAGTAGAATGGTATGAACTTATGCCTAAATTATGAATCATGGTAAGTTATGTGATTGGGTGGAAATTGTATTAAGTGTATGTGATATAGATTATGTTGATTATTTATTACTACGCTGGAGGCTCCCTTCTCCAAAATTTTTCTTTTCAGGTTTGTAAATAGTAGTGCATCCATTGGTTGTATCCAAAGTCTAGCTTTTAAAAGTTCCGTAAGGTTGGACCAGTTTTATGGAGTCTCCTTCCGATGCATTTTGTATGCAGTTATGTGATGTATATGGAAGTGTGCCTTATAAGGCATAAGAAGATGTTTTGAATACTTGTTAAATGATGTTTAAGTATAATCATATGTTTATATGTTAATAACCTTGTGTCCTGATTCTTAACAATCTGTAGATTGACCTATCTATATGTAGTATATAGTCTACGACGCTTGTATGCTACCTGAAAAATGTCTGTTGGTTAGCATGTAACGGGAGTGTGACAGGAAGCGTCGCAATACACCGTGAATCCACCAGTCCCAAAGGGTAAGGTCAACACCGGAGCTGAAGTCAAACAGTCTTTCAGCTTCTGAAAGCTTCTTTCACACGTGTCAGTCCACTGAAACCTGACATTCTTCTGAGTCAGCTTAGTCAAAGGTGCTGCTATCCTCAAAAAGTCTTGCACGAAATGACGGTAGTAGCCTGCCAATCCTAGAAAGCTACGCACCTCAGTCACCATGGTCGGTCTTTGCCAGTCAGTCACCGCCTCCACTTTCTTGGGGTCCACCTGAATACCCTCTCTAGACACGTGCCCCAAAAAAGCAATGCTTTCTAACCAGAACTCGCACTTGGAGAACTTAGCGCACAACTGATGCTCCCTTAATGTCTGAAGTAACATCCTCAGATGCCACGCGTGCTCCTCATCGCTTCTAGAGTACAACAAGATATCATAAATGAATACGATGACAAAATGATCCAGAAACTGCTTGAACACTAGATTCATCATATCCATGAAAGCTGCAGGAGCATTAGTGAGTCCAAACGACATCACCAGAAACTCATAATGCCCATAACGCATCCTGAACACCGTCTTTGGCACATTTTCACCATGGATCCTTAACTGGTGATACTCCGATCGCAAATCAATCCTGGAGAAACATACGACTCCTTGAAGCTGATCGAATAGGTCATCAATGCGAGGAAGCAGATACCGATTACGAATTGTCGCTTTATTTAGTTGCCGATAATCGATACCAAGGCGCAAAGTACCATCTTTCTTCTTCAAGAACAGAATAGGAGCACCCCATAGAGACGTACTGGGTCTAATAAAACCCTTATCCAGGAGGACCTATAACTGCTCCTTTAACTCCTTTAACTCGGCTGGTGCCATTCGGTAGGGCGGTAAAGAAATAGGTGTTGTACCCGGTACCATGTCGATGTAGAATTATATCTCTCTATTGTGCGAAAATCTTGGTATTCTTCTAGAAATACATCAGGAAACTCGCAAACCACCTGAACGTCCTCAACGCAACCTTTTCCTATTGTGGTATCCCTGACTAAAGCCAGATATCCCTGACATCCACGACGAAGCATCCGCCTAGTTGCAATAGCCGACACGAGATATGATGGAGTAGGTACCTGCTCGCCTTTAAAATATAACTCTAAGTTTCTGGGAATTTGAAAAGTCACTTGTTTCTCCCGGCAATCCAACATAGCGAAATGCATAGCCAACCAATCCATTCCCAAAATCACATCAAAATCCAATACATCTAATACAATTAGGTTAGCAACCAAATCTCGACCCTCAACAGACACCGGACACGACAAAAACACAACATCGGTCTCTAAGGTATCACTTAATGGCATAGAGACCGACATCGGAACTTGAAGTCTAATGGGCTGGACATCCAATCTTAAAGCAAAACTAGGCAACACGAAAGAGTGGGTAGCCCCAAGGTCTAACAAAACTGTAGCTTCAAAATAGTAAACATGAATAGTACCTGACACCACAGCATTTGAGGCTCGCGCATCCTGAGGAGTGAGGGTGAACACTCTCGCTTGCCCCCTGCCTGACTACTGAGAGCCTGAAGCTTGACTTTGAACTCTGCCCCCAGATTGGCCTCCTGTAGATCTACCTCCAAAACCACGGCCCTACTGGCCGACGTACGGAGATCCACCCTGAAAATATCCCAGAGCTACAGGAGAAGCTGGTCGGGTCACACTAACGGACGAGCCCTGAGGAAAAGCTGGTCGACTGAAGTAGTGAGGACACTCTCGAGCCATATGACCCATCTCGCCACACCTAAAACAGGCTCCGCTAGAAGCTAGGCATGGTCCCTGATGTGACATGCCGCACATCTGACAAGTGCTGGCCCAAGAACTAGAGCTGCTGTAGCTTGAACTCTGCTCACTACCACTAAAGCCCTGACCAGGTCTGAATCCTCAGCTACCTTTCCGATTGTGCCTACCCTTTCTGTGGACATGGTGGCTTCTTTGTCCGATCTATTTGGTCGGCACCGGAGTAGCCTTCTGAGACTAGGCCGACCCTCAATCTTGGTCTTCTTATTCCTATCATCGTCAGTCCTCTAACCAAAACCTCACAGGGTCATCCCCATATGTCTCGCCATGTCAGTTAATTCTATGAAGCTGCTCCTCCTAGACTGAACCAAGGAGACAAACTCTAGACAGAGTTCTGAAATGTACATGCTGTTATTATACTCTTCGGTCCCCACAGCATAGGGCGCATACCTACTCAACTATACAAATTTTCCGGTGTATTCTGCCACTGACTGGTCTTCCTTAAGTAGCCTTTCAAATCTCTCTTTATACTCCTGCCTTACACTAAGAGGGATGAAATACTCTTCAAACCTGTCTCTAAACTGCCTCCACGATAATCCATCTAGAAAGGGACGGATATAGTCTCTGAACCATTAAGATGCTAACCCCTTCAAAGAAAATCTGGCCATCTTAATGATTCCTGATACTGGACCTACTAGCACGGCTTCTTGAACCCTGGGCAGCCTGCTACTGCTGGAAGACTAATAACAGCTCTAAGGCCCTCTGTATCCCAGTCATACCAGTTACAAATGCCTCCACTGGGATTCCACCAGCACCATGAACCTCTTGAGCCTCGCCCTGATCTGGTTGGGCTGCTACTCGAGGCTTACCTCGCCTCCAAGTACCATGGGCTGGGGCCGGAGGGGCCGTCTGAGCAGAAAACTCATCTTGGCCTTCTTGGGCTGATGCTGCAGCTGTAGTCGCTCAAGTTCTCGGCATGGCAAGAGCTGAAAAATGAACAACAAGCTATTAAACCCAACAGACTCTCTAACGTATAGTGCAGATACTAGAATTAACGAAACACGCAAGGACATACTCGATTTCCAAATTTCCGCGGTAGTTAAGGAAGCTAACTTAGGTCGAAGGAAAACTAAATCCAAGCTCTGATACCAATTTTGTCACGACCCAATCTGTGGGTCCGTGACCAGCACTAGGGAATGGGTAGGCTTAAGGTTACTGAATCCCGTAGTAAGCCTTACTCACCAATAATTCATATAAAATGCTAATAAAATATCATTAATCATGACTGACATGCCATAAATTATTCTAACTGGTCTTTATAACATTCCACGTCCATCATGGACCAGAATAATCACAACAAATTAAAAGTACTCTACTGAGGAAGGTCCAGATAAAAAATAACTAAAAATATAAAAGTATAGATTATTTACAATAAGTCTGATAAAGAAGAAGTTGGACTATCACAATGTAGGACGACGAAGAACTCTAATTGTCACTTGAAAAATAAAACTGAGACTGTCAGTCTCGGGAGTGAGTTGAAATCAAATAATCCTGTAACTATTGGAGTCTTCTCAGTAAAATAATATTTATTATCTCAGTATAACATGTCATTATACATCAAATACAAATCATACCATAATTTAAAAATAAAATACATTTTAAGACTCATGAGACGAGTGGCTCAGTAGAACCCTAATCCCAAATACTGGCGCCCAGTGAGCGAAGCTCGACCAGGGTTCTTACATCGTGCCTGAACACTTGATTCCTAACTAAGCCGGCGCCCAGAGAGCATTACTCGACTAGGGACCTTTCTCCAGCAATCAACTTTCACAGCCCAGAGAGTTATACTCGACCAAGGCAAAATTTTAGTGCGCACGCGGTCCTAATGTAACCCATCAGGTAGCATTTCTACTATAGCCTCATCCCAATATTACAATCAATACATATATATTAATCATAGTCTAACATAATCATTTAAAACATATCGAAATAAAAATTTAGAAATTCGAAAAAAGCAAACATGCCATTTGTATGTAGAAATAATAATAATAATAATAATTATATTAATATAACATTAAGTATGATATCAAAATAACGAAATAATATCACTGATAACAATATTAAAATTATTCTTAGTAATTAATAATTGAATGAAATTATTTATATTGCGATACTGATAATCATATTAAACATAGATTTTTAAAGCATCATATTAAATTTAGACTTGACAATATTGCAGAGATTATGTGACTTTAAATCACAGTTTTGACGCGCTCCGCAGTTCGCTCCTATGCCTCGGGTGAAGCTAGCGGGAAGGATTGATTATCTATTCACGAAAACACTCCATTAACAAACAATCTTGAATTTTTCCTAGGCCTAGACCCTTAGATTAGATTGCCTAAAATTAATTTAGACTTGAGAAATCTGTCGAAAATTCGGCAGAACTTTCTCTAAATTACGGATATTTACCCCCCTATAAAACGGGTCAAGAACTTGCCAAAGACACATCAAATAGACTATGATTAAATAACAGGAGTCGGGCCACCAGAATTGCATTATTTTTCCCGACTCCGCAACACACCACAACACAATTAATTTTTAAATTATCCATCACATGTAATTAATAGCCATAATATTTTTCTAAAATTACAACATAATTTTTAGAGTCTAAATAAAATTATACCGAGTCGAAATTGTAATATTTCGCGCGTTCGGGAAACACCGGGGTCCGAAAGCTGATCCTACCTACTGTGTTCGGATCACCAATAGGACGCCAGCAGGAGGCCGAACCGACGATGGTAGCCTTCTCCACTCTTGACAGTGCCGGTAGGAAGGAGGGAGGGGGAGAGGGAGTTGTTGGACAACGGCGGCGAGGTGGGCGGCACAGTAACTTTTGAGGAGGAAGTAGATGAGAACTATAGATGCTAATTTTCATAATGTTACCATGTTTGATATTGAGGAGGTGCCTTTTGATCAACCTCATTGTAGGGACAAGGTTTTCATACCCCATTGTAAAGGCTTCTAGATCAAGTGAAGTGCTAGACACCCTTAAGTTTTTCTTTGGTCTTTTCATATCTCTATCTCATGTTATTGATTTTCGTCTTTGTATCGCTTTGTCAAGTACTACTACTTTTTCCAGAGCTATTATGCCTAGCCTACTATTAGGGTAAAGGTATGCCTTTATAATAATTAAGGTTGGTAAAAGAGGCTCGAGTGGCACAATGCCCTTACATCCACCATTAGGTTTAAATCTTATTGATGGAGCAGACAAACACAATCGAGATTTTAAATAATACCACCTTTAATAGTTCTTTTATTATGATTTTTGTGTCACCTTTGTAACTATGTGACACTTTGTATTTTATGTGGTAGTTGGTGACGTCATGAATGCTTATGGTAGCTCCTTTAATAAGTTCGTCATTGCAAATTTTAATGAGGTCGATGCTACCTTGAAAGAGTTTATGGGGGCTATTATTTGAGCGATGGGCATGACATACTAAAAAGCTTTTGCAAAGTCCATGGATACATTTAAGACTCTTTTATTACCAAGATTGTTAATGTTCTTTCTTCAGCAATGAGGAAGCTAGCCTATTTCTTATTGCGAATGGAGCAGGTAGCAAGCTATCTTACCAAGACCTCGTCGTCTTGAAGGATGTATTTGATAGCTTCAAATATATGGTTTTGATGTTAACTACTTTACCACATTCTTAGAGGATCTAAATGTATGTCTTACTCAAAAGGCTGATTACCTCATGGCCATGCTTAAGAGGACTTGTTGATGATGGCTAGCTTAGAGTCATATTAGGGTGATTAGCTTATGGCTAGACCTTAACAACACTTTAAATCATAAATGCGAGCACTCGAAATACAAGGCAATTAGAGATATTATTATCATTTCATTGAAGTAACTTTGATAAGATCTTTTAAATCAGTATCTCTTATTATCTAGATATAAAAGGTTATCATTTTTGTCACGACCTATGATCGGCGCTAGGAAATGGGTAGGCATAAGGCCACCGAAACTCGTAGCAAGTCTGACTAATCAATAACTCAAATAAAATATAATATTATCCAACATATCAATATTTCATTCCTAATATTCAATCACACAAATATTATACAATTAAAGCGGTCCATCAGTACCATTAACTAATGCCTAATCAATAAATTTAATATGCCAAAATAAAAAAATAAGTTTAAAATCACTATAGCAGAGAATCTAGATTTTTTTAACAATCAGATATACTAATAGAATTCAATTACATTAAGCCTGAAGAAGGAGGAAGTTAGGTTGCCAAGGAAAAGAACTGCGGAAGACCTAGCTGACACCTTAAAAATTAAATTGAGACTGTCAGTATCGAGAGTGAACTAAAATCATATAGTTTGAAATAAAAATAACCATCTATATAAAATAATTATTTAAATAATATAGAATATTACAGAATAATAAAACTTGTGTCAAATTATAATTTAGAAAAATGCAATTTTAACATATACGGGACGAGTATCTTAGTAGAATCGTAAACTCTAATTCTATCACCCTTTCAGCTTTCTTATTTCAATAAGAATGGTGCCTAGAGAGCAAAGCTCGACCAGCGTCCTTAAATCCAGTTTGGTCACTTAATTACCAATACAGCCAGCGCCTATAGAGCAATTCTCGACCAAGGACCTTTCCTCCGGCAATTCAAAATTTCTATAAGCCTGGAGAGCTATGCTCGACCAGGGCACATCACTTGAATATTTTCCTATTACCTGTATCTTATTTATACGGGTGCCCACACGGTCTTGATGCAATCCATCAGGTGGCATGTTCTACCAGTGTCTCATCCCGAGCCACGTTACATATTTAGCATCAATAATATTAAAAGTAACAACATGATACACAAACAATCATAATATTCTATTTAACATTAAATACTAAAATTAAATAACAACAGTTATAACGGGTATTAAATTAATAATACAATATTTATAATAATAATAATAATAATAATAAATTTAATGGAAAAATAATAATAATAATAATATGGATAATAATGGAAATAAAATTTAATTATAATAACAATACTAATAATAATTATCATAATTATTAATTAAATAAAATTGCATTTAAATTTGAATATGACATGTGCAATTGATTATATGACTTTAACTCACAGTTTTCTCGAATTTCCTCTAGCTGCTCCTACGCCTCCGGCGGAGCTAGCTGAATCATCGGATTATCTATTCACGAAAATAACTAAATTAATAAAATATTTCATAATTAATCATAGGCCTAGATTCCTAAAATTATATTGCTAAAAATTTCGACTTGAAAATTCTACCGAAAATTCGATAAAACCTCCCCTAAAATACTGATATTACCCCCGTATAACGGTTCTAGAACCTGCTAAAAATACTTATAATATTTATCAAATATTAACAGGAGTCGGGTCACCCATAGCTCATTATCTTTTCCGACTCTATAACACAACTCAAATTACAAGTATTAAATAACAGTGCAGCATAAATATTTATTCTACAACCAATTCATAAATAATTTATTAATATTTAATTTAATTATTTATAGCTATAATTATCACCAAACCGAATAATAATTAATCACACTAATTAATTCATAATATTTATAATTAAAATATCAATTAATTAAATTAATTATTTATAATTAACAATTAATAGAGATAATATTTTCTAAAATTTTTAAATAATTTATCGAGTCCAAATATATTTTTACCGGGCAAAAAATTTAAAATTCTGCACATTCAGAAAACACCGGAACTCGAAAGGCAGCGAATGATGTTAAAATTCAGATCGGTTGAGTCCAAAAATACCAAAATAACACCCTAACTCTTGCCGAAAAATGCCAGATCATGGAGGAAAGATTTCTGCTTCGGCGAGGTATTATCACCAGTTGCCGACGAGAGAAATGGCAAGGAAGGGCTGGTTCAAGGGTTTTTGATGGTGGGGAGTTAGAATCTAGCATCGGTTTGCCTAAAGGACGCCGGCAAGGCAATGATCTGATGATGACAGCAAGGACGACAGCTCCTCCTCTAATTTCTTTCGATTTTCCGAGGAGAATGGTAGGAAAAGGGCGACGACGGCAGAAAGAAGGGAAGGGAAGGGAGGTTGGTGGTTAGGTGGAGGTAAAGGCGGTTGAAATAGAGGTAAGGGGGAGGAAGAAATGGTGCAACGAGGAAGAAGGAGAAGGAGGAGGGAGAAGGTGAGCACATGGGCATTTTTGCAATTATCTAAAGTTCCGAAAACATAAGCTTAGGCCCCCCCTTAAAAAGTCAGCTACTGTAAACCCCATATTTTTATTTTAATATATATATACGTTTAATGATATACTAAATAATTCAACCCTAGTCTAATACTTAATAAAAATCACTAATACCATTAGTAACATAAATTAGGTCCCCTTATAATTTAAGAATAAACATTCGTATCAATACCAATTAAAATAAAATTTGACTTGTTTAATATTATAAAATAATATTTTAATTTCATCAAAAAATTAATTTATTATATTATTGGATAATATTAAATTAAATGATACTCATATTATTCGATTATGAAAATAATTTTTAGATGCTTAATTTATCATGGAAATAAACTAAATTATCAAATTACTCTAAAAAATAATGAAATTAAAATTTAAAAATTACAAATATTATAATTTCTAAGCTACTTTAGGCCATCTCATGGCCGTTTTCAATATATGGAACTTCTTGAGGTACTAAAAGTTAATAAGGCTTATGACTATTCTAGCCTTTAGACTCAGCAACTTGTAATATCAATTGGCATATGCCCCTAGCACCACGGAAGGGCCCTCCTAACTTGAGGGTAAAGATACCATGCCTTGCATGCTCGATGGTCTTCAACATTATTCACCTTCTTGAAGGCTCTCCTTTTTACTAGCTTGTCGTAGGCCTTACTAAACTTTGTATTAGGCCTTACTAAACTTTGTATTATACCTATTGAACATGTCCTTGATTACATTTCTCTTCTCATTTAAGGCTTTTATATCGAAAGCTCTTACTTTGTCATGCTCACCTATATTGAATGCCATTCTTATTGAGGAAATAAAGATTTTAGTGAGCATGATAGCCTTTAATTCGTACACCAAAGAGAAAGGTTTAGTGTCTGTGGGAATTCGCCTGGTGGTCTATACCTATAAGGTGATGGAAGTGTTATATGCCAAGCTTTAGGATTATAATGGACCATTTAGCCTAGTATCTTTAATAGTAGTTTGACTTGCCTAGTTTATTTCGAAGAATATGGCTTGGACTTGCATGATGAATGTCGTAATTGTTAGGTTGAAACCTTAGGGTGAAAATCATCACTAATAAATCCAAAGTCAATCATGTATAATCACTAAGAATTAATAAATTAATATATAATGTGGAAGCGTATCTGAATTCATAGTGATTAATTGCTCTCTAGAGGTGTGTGGTTAGCCTTCCATATCAACACGTATTTCAGTAGAGAGCCCTTTAATTTTCTTTGTATTTTCTAACTGATAATGAGATTTCAGTTTAGAATAAAACCCTACGTATGACCTAAGGACCATAACCACTATATATACAGAGATAACAAAACCCTAATTTTATCTTTAGGTATTTCTATTTTAGCTTATCATAAAAATAGAAATTACCCTTAAGTCTTTATATATTAAAGGCCCACATCCTATCAGACAATTAGAGCTCAAATTACCTAAACCTTATTGATCACTTTTAATTGGGCTCAACCTTATATGACAACATGCAATACATAATTATTGACATATAAGCCCAACGTTGGATTAAGGATCCAACAGTTATAGGCTAAAAGTTGTTTATAAAGGTGTTCCTATTATTAGAGAAGATACATTTTAGGGATTCCAAACCAATACATAATTTTCTTTTATGAATTGAATGATGGTTTGAGCATTATCCTTCTTGAGCAACATCACCTCCATCCACTTAAAGAATATATTCAGTGCCGTTAAAATCTAGATGTGCCTGTTCGAAGGCAAATTAATAGGACTAATAAGATCAAGTACCCAATTATGAAATGACCATGGGGTATCAATATTTTAAAGTTGGATGAAATAAGCATATATAGCATTAGTAAACAACTAGTAAGGTATGCGATTCTTGGCGAGATCAAAGGTTAGTACTACCCTATGTCTATCAACTATTAATAGAGCTTCATTTCTCCTTTGTGTTCCTTACATAGTCTAGCATGAACGTTTTTCAAAACAGTGATGGACTCTTTTTTAGACACACTTGAAGGCTTCCCTTGAAAGGAGATTCAAAATAGCCCTATAACATTGTAGAAAAACTTGGCCAAGTTCTTCATTAGCACATTAAATCATTAGACCGCTCGAGAGAATATATTGATTAAAAAAAAGCAAAAGTAAGAGCTATGCTAATCTTCCCTTTAGTTTATAAAGTTGTGTTCAACGAGGTATAAGGGAATCCAACATTTCTCATAGTTCTTTACACCATCACTTAATCTAGTGCCATAGAAGGCTAGTAGTATCTAGCTTGTTGCAAACAACATAAGCAATGATATAAAGGTGGGGTCTCTTCATCTTACCATTGTTGGTGTCTCCCTTATTTTGAAGCTACCTTCCTCAAGTGACACATATTGCAAGAATACTCTCGATGGCCCAGTTGTATAATACCTCGTCCACCATAAGGTATTGATAAAGGATATAATTAAGGGAAGGAGGAGGGGGGTTGGCCATCTCAATCCTAATGAGACCCCTCTGATCGTATTTGGAGGCAAGCTAGTCTTTAATCATTTTATAATTATGCTTACTACTGCTGTTTAAATAATCAAGATAGTTGAGTGCTCTTTCCTCAAAAGGGAGCTTAGTAGTTAAGGTAGCAAAGGCATTAACATACTAGTTGTACTTCTTAGAGTGTGGAAAAGCTTCACTTGCTCAAACTTATAGAAGGGCTTTTGAATGTATACTCTCCATTTGCCTATTTAATCATATAAGTCTAGAATCCTAATAAAGGCCTTTGAAAAGTCCAGAATCATTATAAACATGCTCAAACTTCTCGAAGAGATTGTGAGCATACTCTCTGTTTCTGTATATAATAAGTTTGGAATCACCATGAACACAGTAGGCATTTTACAAGGTGTTTAGCCGCTATGAGACCTAACACTAATGCTTTTATCTAGCTTCATTGTTGGTACAGTTAAAGCCTAACCTATACACCAATAAGATAGGGAACTCCAATAAGAAGTCAACATTATGCCATTTCCTACCATATTGCTAATGGAGGGCCATTCAAAAGAATTTGTTGCTTCTTTTTATCTTCTCATTATGCTTTCCAATAATAAAGGACTCAAGGAAGGCCTCTCAAGGTCAGGTTCTATTGCCTCCTCCTATTGAAAAGTAAGGAATTGAGCTAAAAGGCCAGACAAAATTTGCAATTTTATCGCTTTAAGATGAACAATGGTAATCTTGAATTTTGCAAAGAGGAGGAGCCCCAATCTACAATCCTCCCTGACAAGACTGGTTTCATCAATAAGTGCTTGATGGGGTTGGATTTCATGACCAATTATATCCGATGGGCTAGGAGATAATGTTTCAACTTATGAGTCATGAAAATTAGCACCGAGCAACATCTTCAAGGGATAGGTAGCTTCAACCCTATATAAGGCATGACTAAAATAGTACATTGGTTCTCTCATTCCTATCAAATTAGTATGCGAGAAAGGCCTCCAATAAATTATTGGCAAAAAGATAAGGAACATTGATTCCCCTTTGATCGACATAGTTATAGTTGTGAGTGAATCCGATATATTTGTTTTCCACCCAAAAAGGACCTTTTTTAAGAGCATGTAAAGCAAGGTGGCCATCTTAATAAAGGCTTGTATGAGTCTCTTTATACATGGCTCATTCTTTGGGAAGTTCTTCAATGCTTTTGATTCATTAACGACAACATACTCTTATGGATTCCAATTTTAGTAGGCCTACATCAATCTAAGATCTGTGGATTAAAAATTCTAAGAACTTGCCAAGTTCCTACCCCAAATACGGTGTTTATTAGATTTATACAAAGTTTGTTCTTCCTGCACCTCTTAAAAACCTTTTCGAGATGGCTTAGATGCTCCTCCAATCCTTTAGACTTGCTACCACATCATGCACATAATCTTTTATAATATCATGTATCATTTCATGGAATAAGGCAGTTACGACTCTTTGGTTGTACCATGGAGGTTTGAATAGTCGTCTTCTTGGGATTGTCTTCTGCTATAAAGATTTGGTCGTACCTGTTGGGCCTATCGAAAATAAAAATATTACATGATATAAAGTGTCATCTATCAAGTTATTAATGTTGGGAAAAGGGGAATCATCCTTAGTGCGCTTTATTCAAAAATTCAAAAATCCATATAACTGCAAACTTGGCCATTTTCCTTTTTGATGAGGCATGTTGCCTAGCCAAGTAGAGTGTGTTGAATGAGCCATATAAAGCCTACATCTATTACCTATTAACTTCACTCTTAACTTGGGCCTTCGTTTTATGCATGCCTCTTATTAAGGTGGTGGGTGACAAGCCTAGGCCTCAATCCCTGCACCTCGTCATACGTTTAAGCGAACATGTATACATCATAAGGAGCATGATTAGGAGGGCTTTGAATTTCAGAGGTAAATTCTTGCCTATGAAGAGTGGCATAGTAGTAAACATTCCATCCATCAAGTCCATCTTTTTCAATTCTTCACCCTAAAGGCTGAGGCTTTGGTTTGTCCTTGATGATTTTGTGTGCTACTATCATCTCTTAACAATCTTGAGAAAGGGCCCGCACTCTTAGGTATCATGCATTTTAGTGGTGGATTCTAAGGCATAACTTGATGAAGAGTTATCAAAAGTATGAGGCTAGGGAAGCATCCCTCCCTAAACCTTACATATCGTGCCATCTGTGTCTGACTCTTAATCTTGAACCTTTCACCGTTCAATTGATTGCCCTTTTATTTTTTTCTGTCATTTTTTACTTCCTTAAGTGGTGCCCTTCGCCCTTTATCTTGAGCCAAAAAGGTCACCCTATAGGCTTGGCTATTTGAGTCTTCCATTCTCTTACAAACTTACCGTAAAATATGAGTGTTGCAAGGTAAGCTTATTGGACCTCAAAGTTAATCTTAGTGGCTTGTGATAGTATTCCTTTGAATACCTCTTGATATATTAGAGGAGTGACAAGGGAACCAAGTTGTACTTATGGATCCACTTCTTTCTTAGTAGAAGATGATAAGTTGTCAGGGCATGAAGGACATGGAAGGATAACAATTCCTAAAATGGACCCATCTTAAACTCAATATTGACATGTCTAAGAGTTATATGTAGGTATGGTCAATCTTCGTAATCCTAATAGGTGCGTTACAGTACAACTTTCCTTGCAGCCAGAGGCCTTAAAGGTGGAGATAAGCATAATATTAATGGAGAGACCATCATGCTTTCTACATATAATAGATGATTGTGGGTCCAATATTTGAGCTTCAGATCGCTTCGAAAAAGATAATAGTTTTCTCATTCCTCTTGCTCCTCTAGAGTTAATAGCCATGCATTTTCAATACTGGTTGTTGTAGATGCGGGTCAAAGCAAGGATTATTGCTAACTTGGCCTCTTTATCACTCCAAGCCGATCCACAAAGTTTTTAAAGTTGGATGATTTCATTAAAGAGCATGTTATAGACTTAAAAAGGGTGCTTTCATCTTTGATTGCTGAGTGATCTTCATGTCCTGGGTAAGACAAGAGGTGAAGGTTGTGCTTAAAGTATACTTGGGACCATCATATGTAACAATTTTAGCTTACTCCTTAGTAGGCTCTTGTTGCGGTAGAGTGTCAATTTCAGCTTCATCATTTTCAGATTTAAGGCCATTAACCTTCATAATCGATAGGTCATCATTGCTTGATGGTTGATCTGTTTTGCTTAATATTCCTCCAAGGCATGCCAAAGGATGGGGGCTTGGTGTAAAACACCTTGTAACCAAGCAAATCCATAACATGGGCTTCATATTGTTGTGGCTCCTTAAAAGATGGTTAAATCATATAATGCGACATCATGTTCATTTATGCATCTTGAGGATTATTTATTAGCAAGGGATTGATATGTAAGTCACCATATTACAGGATCAGTTAGCGGAATTAGATATGATCATGGAAAATTTTCTTTAAGATCTAACATTTTTTAGTAGGATGATCCACTGATCTATGATGACGATAATACATGGGATTAGCCTTCTTCACCAGTTGGAGCTTTGTCGCAAGGCACAAAAGGTAAATCATTTTCCTTAATCTATTAGTCAAGGATACACAAAGAAAAAGACAGAGAATCACCCTTGGACCTTGGCTAATTCTATCCAAGATTGGTGGCTAATCACCCTCTTGTTGGGTGGGTTGTTTCTCTCCTGGGCTACATTTGCACTTGCTTTCCCCCTTCCAACGCGACCATTTTTGTATTTTTCCCTTCTAAGATGACATTATTCATCCTTCTTACATCCTCTACTAATGCAACAAAGATAATATTCTTAAGGTCCTCCAAGTGAATTCGATATTCTTGGTACATTTCTTGGATGCATGTCTTGATCATCTTGTTTTTCTCATAATCCACTTTGAATATCTAAAATATGCACTCTGAAGCGCCCGATATACTCCATAAACCCTTCTTTACTATTTCGCCTAGCCCTGCCAAGGTAGTACATGGTCGCCAACTCTTGCGTCGAGAAGAAATTTCCGGTGTAGAGCTTACACATCTCCTATGACTTCATTAAGCCCAGATAGGGGTTAACTTACTACATATAGGCTTTCTCAGTTAAGGACTTATAAATTATAATCATTTAAGCCATACACCTCAAGTGCTTCCGCAAACCTCATGATACTCTTTGGCGTTATTGTTCTTTCTATTGAACAAGAGGAACCTAGCGCTAATATAATCACCGAGGCATAGCTTTAAGGTGATATGAGAGGGATATGGAAAATTAAGTTGTACAACAGTCTTCCAAGTCCACCTTGATGACATGGGAGGTTGAAGCATTTATGTAAAAGTATTCATGGTCCAACCGTGAGTTAAGAATAATAATATTATCATAAACCTTGATGGACTTCTTCGAAGGGTTAACCGTGGTATATGTAATAGGTTCCTTTTCCCTATCTCGCTCCCCTATCATGCTAGGAAAGAGAGGTTCAATGTTTGAGGGTCCCAAGGGCAACTTCCTCTAGTGACTAAAGCTAGCTCAGGATGAGCAACAACATCATTAAGTAGGAGCATAATGTCACGAAACTTCGGCTTAGAAGTTAGCCAAGTCGCACGGCACTTAGTTAACTTGCTTGATAAAGTCGAACTAAGTAAGCCTAGATGTGAATTGAGAGAGATTATAGGTGAGAAAACTAGGCAGCAGGGGTTTAGGACTTGGGTAGGGTAGAGAGTTGAGAGCACTTGAGCTTTGTAAATATGGAGAGCTTTATTAAGTTTCCAACCTTCCTCTTGTATCTTACAAATGATGAATGGAGGGGGTATTTATAGGCTTCCCACCTCCTCAACTTGTGGTTAGGAATCATTCATCTAGAATTCTCTACAAGCTACTTATGTACAAAGCTTCCTTTGGAAGCTACTCTATGTACAAACAAGGGAAGCTTCTAGGCAGCTCCTTGGCTTGGCACACAGCCTTGCATCCTCCAGCAATTTCTAGATCCTTTCCTTGGTTTCCTTGGGCAGCCAACTTGGGCTAGGCTGCAGCATTGGGCTGGGCATATGTTGGGCATATTTCTGCCCATGGACAAGCCTTGCCTTGCCCAAGATGAGGCGGGATGTGACACCCTCCTCCACTCAATCTCGAGACGTCCTCGTCGCGCCTTGAGCTTTATAATTTTGGATATGCTCGGGGAATTGCCATAGCAAATCTTCACATTCCCACGTAACTTCGGTGTCGGGCAGATTTTTCCACTTCACCAAGTATTCGGTATAGTTGGGAACTCCTCTTCTTCTTATCACTCTATCCGCAATGATGCATTCAATCTCCTTGTCGAACTCGGTGACAACGGCTGGGGTCTTCCTTGTCTTCGTGGTATGGCTTAAGCATACTCACATGGAAGACATTATGGATTTTTAATCTCGAGGGCAGTTGGAGCTAGTAGGCAGCAGCACCTACACGTTTCATAATTGGGAATGGGTCTTCATATCTCCTTACCAAGCCTTTATGCACTTTGCAGAGGTACTTGAACTGATTAGGCAGCAGCTTCACCATCACCAAGTCGCCAGCACTGTACTCCTTGGGGTGTTTCTTCAAGTCAGCCCACTTCTTCATGCGCTTTGCTACTTTGTCGAGGCATGCCCTTGTGATGTCTGCCTCTTCGTGCCATCCTCTCGCAAATTTGTAGACAGAAGGTTGGCTCCTCCATAGCTAGCAGCAATGGCATTCGGTGTTAATGGTTGCTGTCCCATAATGACTTCGAAGGGACTCTTACACGTGGACTCGCTTCGTTGAAGGTTGTACGAGAATTGAGCTACGTCAAGCAGTTTTGCCCAATCTCGCTGGTGAGCACTAACATAGTGCCTTAGGTAGAGTTCCAGCAAGGCATTAATCTTTTCTGTTTGGCCGTCGCTTTGCGGATGAAAGCTTGCAAAGAAGTTGAGGTCTGTGCCCAGCAACTTAAACAACTCTCGCCAAAACTTGCCGGTAAACCAAGGGTCTCTATCGCTGATTATACTCTTCGGTAAGCCCCACAGCTTCACAACATTCTTGACGAAGAGACGAGCTGCCTCGTCTACCTTGCAGTCCGTCGAGGCAGGGATAAAAGTAGCATACTTGCTAAATCTATCCACAATAACCATGATACTTCCGAACCCTTCGGATTTCGGCAGGGCCACAATGAAGTCCATTGAAACACTCTCCCACGGCCTTTTAGCGATGGGAAGAGGTTCAAGTAGGCCAACAGGCTGTTGTTATTCCACCTTGTCTTGTTGGCATACAAGGCAAGTCCGAACATAAGCCTCCACATCGTCCTTGAGTTGCGGCCAGTAGTAGTTTTACTGGACTAGCGCAAATGTGCAAGTCATGTCGGGATGTCCAGCCCACAAGGAGTCATGGCACTCCTTCAAAATTTCTCTCTGCAGATTTTCCCACTTCGGCACATAGACTCGATTGCTAACAGTGAGGAGAAGGCCATCTTTCTCCCAAAATCGTTGAGTTTTTCCCTCGATCGCCAGATTGATGATGCTCTTGGCCAAAGCGTCTTGCTGCAGTCCTTCCTTGATGCGGCTAAGGAAGTCCCTCTTTGGCATGCTAGCAGCAATAGAAGCCAACTCCGCCTTTCTACTCAACGCATCAGCGACAACGTTGGCTTTGCCTGGCTTATATTCAAGCTTGTAGTCGACTTTGGCCAAGAAATCTTGCCAGCGTGCTTGCTTAGGACTCAACTTCTTTTGAGTCTGAAAATAACTTGTAACCACATTGTCCGTTAAAATAGTGAACTTGCTGTCGAGCAAGTAATGTCTCCATGTGCGCAAGCAACGGACGACGACGGTCATTTCCTTCTCTTAGACAGTATACCGCCTCTCCGTTTCGTTGAGCTTGCGACTTTCATAGGCGATAGGGTGCCTATCTTGCTTGAGGACGCCTCCAATGGCATAATCCGAGGCATCCGTGTGCACCTCAATCGGGCAGCAACATGACAGGCTCCATTGACATGGCATCCTTCAAGGCTTCGAATGCAGCTTGGCATTCCTCACCCCAATTCCATGCCTTATTCTTCTTGAGTAATTCTGTCAGTGGGGCGGCGATATCTGAATAGCCTTTGATGAACCGCCGATAATAGTTCACCAACCCAAGAAAAGATCGCAACTCGGGCACTTTGGAAGGAGGCTACCACTCTTGGATGGCTTTGACTTTTGCTGGATCTATCATCAACTTACCATCCTTGATTCGATGGGCAAGGAACTCTACTTCTTCTTTTGCGAATGAGCATTTCTCGCGCTTCACGTACAGGTCGTGTTCGCGGAGTACTTGGAAGACTTGCTTGAGGTGTTGCACATGCTCCTCAAGACTGTTGCTGTATACAACAATATCATCCAAATAAACAACCACAAACTTATCAAGAAAGGGATGGAGTACCTTGTTCATGAGTGTGTAGAAAGTGGCAGGGGCATTGGTGAGGCCGAAAGGCATATGACCAAGAACTCGAAAGCTCCATATCGCGTTACACATGCTGTCTTCGGCACATCACCAGGTGCGATGCGGACTTGGTAGTAACCAAACTGCAAGTCTAGCTTTGAGAAGTATCGAGCCTTCCCCAATTGATCGAAAAAGTCGGCAATCAAGGGGATTGGATACTTGTTCTTAATAGTAATCTTGTTTAAAGCCCAATAGTCTATGCACATCCGTAGCGAACCGTCCTTCTTCTTTTGAAAGAGGACTGGCGCACCATATGGGGCCTTCGATGGCTGGATATAGCCGGAATGAAGTAGGTCTTGGAGTTGTTTCCTCAATTCAGCCAGCTCCGAAGGTGCCATGCGGTAGGGTGCCATGGCAGGAGGTTTCACACCAGGCTCGAGCTCAATGTGGTGATCCACATCTCGCTTTGGTGGCAATTTTTGCGGCAGCTTCGGTGGCATCACGTCCTTGTATTCGTCAAGGACTGCTTCAATAGATTGTGGTAAATGCGGGGCAGATTGCTCAATATCGTCCTCATCGTTGAGCTCCCTCATAGTTGCGATGTAACACTCCCCATTCTTGAGACCCCGCTTGAATTGCAAGGCAGAAATCACAACAGGTTTGGATTTCGCCATGCTCTTCAAGGGGATCACTCGAAGCTTGGAAGCATCGAGGATCACTAGAGAGCTCATGGAAGGGACCGGATTGGCATAGGCTTTGTAGAAGAATGCTAGACCAAAGACAGTTTTAAAATCATCCATAGGCATAACAGTAAAGTCTAGCGTACCTTGCCAATCACCAACTTGCACCTTCACATTCTCCGCGATGCCATGCACAGGCTTTGCCTCCAAATTGACAGCCTTAATCATGCCGACTCCTTTGGACAGCTTCAGGCCTAGGCGCTTCGCCTCGTGCACGTCCATGAAGTTGTACGTAGCACCCGTATCGAGCATGGGGCAGGCAGCTTTGCCCTCAATGAAAGCATTGACGTAAAGCAAGCCTCTCTCCTTGGAGACTGAGCGAGAGAGGAGCTTTGACAGTGCACCTAAGTGCTGTAAAGAACCCATGCCAGCTTGGGGTTCTTCTTGGCATTTATCTTTGTTGAATTCTGGCACGATGGCATTCATCGCCTTTCGATTTGGGCAGTCCCTCACCCAGTGTGGTCCATCACAAATGAAGCAAGGCTTGGGCGGCTTAGAGGCAGCAGGCTTTTCTTTGTGCGACGAGCCTTTGCCGTGCTTTGAGTTGTCGCCAGAGGACTTTTGGTAGCCACTCTCCTTGCCTTTGTTGAAGTCCCTCTTTTGGCCTCCCCCACTCTTGGAAGAGCTAGGCTTCTTGCCCTTATCTTGGGTAGAGCAGTCCTTGAGGTTCTCCACTGCGGCAATTGCTTCGTTAAGGGTCTGCACTCTGCATCACTCGAGTTCCATCTTCACCCAATCCTTCAGCCCATCTTTGAAATCAAAGAGGAGTTGATCGTCGGTTAGGTCTGGGATCTCTAGCATGAGAGTCATGAACTCCTTGACATACTTGGCAATGCTTCCGGTTTGCCTTAGTCTACGTAGCCTGCTTCGTACCTCATCGTTGGCGTTGTGAGGCACAAATTGCTTGCGGAGTTCAATCTTGAACTGTTCCCACGTGTTGATAATGCAAAGCCCCTTCTCCCTTTTGGAATGTTTCCTTCTCCACCAGAGTTAGGCGGAATCCCTTAGGAAGATGGCAGCATTGCTAATCTTCGAGAAGTCATCCATGACATTCATCGCATCGTAGTATTGATCAAGACTGAACAAGAAGTTTTCCACCATAGTGGCGTTGCGTATGCCATTGTACATGGCAGGCTTAGGGACTTTCAATCCGTGCGGGGCAGCGGAACTAGTAGTGGCAGCTGTGCTTGTCGATGGTGGACTACCTCGATGAAGAGCATCCATCTCCCTACGTAGCTCTTTCAGCTCATCTCGTAGGGTCTTTTACTGGTCGACGAACTCCTCCCTAGGGGAGCGTAGTTTTCCCCGAAGGGCTTTGCCAAGATCTTCGACCATGGCCTTGGCAGCCCTTGTGATCTCCAAGTTTTCGTGGATGAGGTTGTCAACCTGATCACTAAGCTCGCCAATAGTTGAAGTCATGCTAGCCAAATCTTTCTCAAGGCTAGCAACTCTGGACTCCACAGGCTCGCGCGCTGGAGCCTTGGATTTACCCCGTCTAGGCTGTGATCATTGTTCCTCACACCCGCGGGTCTACTCAGTGCGTTGCTCTTCCACCGCAGCAGCCACAATTCCTTCCTCGCTTGCCATCACTCGAATCACTTCCACCAGCGGTACCTAGGATTCAAGCCGTTGCTCTGATGCCACCTGTCACGAAACTTCGGCTTAGAGGTTAGCCAAGTCGCGCGGCACTTAGTTAACTTGCTTGACAAAGTCGAACTAAGTAAGCCTAGATGTGAATTGGAAGAGATTGTAGATGAGCAAAGTAGGCAGCAGGGGTTTAGGACTTGGGTAGGGTAGAGAGTTGAGAGCACTTAAGCTTTGTAAATATGGAGAGCTTTATTAAGTTTCCAACCTTCCTCTTGTATCTTACAAATGATGAATGTAGGGGGTATTTATAGGCTTCCCACCTCCTCAACTTGTGGCTAGGAATCATTCATCTAGAATTCTCTACAAGCTACTTATGTACAAGGTTTTCTTTGGAAGCTACTCTATGTACAAACAAGGAAAGCTTCTATGCAGCTCCTTGGCTTGGCACACAGCCTTGCATCCTCCAGCAATTTCTAGATCCTTTCCTTGGTTTCCTTAGGCAGCTAACTTGGGCTGGGCTGCAACATTGGGTTGGGCATATGTTAGGCATATTTCCGCCCATGGACAATCCTTGCCTTGCCCAAGATGAGGCGGGCTGTGACAATAAACTGTACAACATTAGAAAATGAGGGATCGCCTTTGCCCAAGGTGGTTAAGACTTTTTCGAACGCCTTGGTTTGACCTTACATAGCTACAAATGCCTTATTTATTAATTGATGATGTACAATAAAATAATAGTAAATATATACAAAAAAAATAAATGAGTAAATAAAAATAATAGCTTTTATAATTAAATTATAATTTTAAAAAATCCTATTGCATTTACAGATATATAAAAAATAGAAATTGAATAGAAAATGGACCAGCGTGTCAATGAGAATGATGAGCAGCAACTGACAGCAAAAGAGAACTTATGATAGATATCAATTACAGAAAACTCGAACCTTACAAACTTGCCTCTACTAGGTAAATGCAAAACTATACAAGCTGCTTGTAGCATTTGGAGGAACACCAAGGCACTCAAATAAATTCAATAAATATACAAGTTAAGATTTAATGGGAAGAAAGAAGAAAAAGGGAAACACTTTTCCCTTTAAAGAATGAAATAAATATGAAAGAATAAATGAATGGGGGATTCAAAAGTTCAAACCAACAACAATCAAAATTGGAAAATAAAAAAGCACATAGTATCACTAATCCACCAATGAAGGCTGATATCTATGTGCGCCTAATTCAAGTGCAGCAGGAATAAGAACTCATGATTTTGTCTCCCCAATGAGCTACTGGAGCTTCATCCTTAACCTTTTCATAGGATTGGAGCTTGAATTCTAACTGATACCAAAATGATTTGGCAATGCCGAGTTGCTGATCTGTCAATAGCTGGATCCTAAATGCTATGATTCTAAAAGGCTTTCTTATCCACATTGTGCCGTTTAAGCTTACTTCCTAACTCCACTACAGAATTTGAGCTTTGTGGGACCTACTATTCATTTTTAATGGTCTCAACAGCCAGCAGCCTTTAGAAAGTTATCATAGGGACTTGATGCTGGTAACTGAAAGAACTGATGATGCTGGTATTCAGTTGCGCAAAGCAACGGACCAGTAGTAGCAGAGGGAAGATATGCATTAGGACCAAAATTTTGATCAAGGAATGGGTTTCCTCTCTGCAGTTTCAGAAGGTTAAAAAATCAGATCAGTTCGAGGACCACACCAAGCATCTATAACTAGAATTCTGATCATGTAAGCATCCGAACAGGGAAGCAAGCAGCAGCAAAAGAATTATTAAAAAAAATCGCATGAAATGCTAGCCCAAGTATTATTGGCAAGATTAAAGATTCAGGTCGTAATTCTTTTCGTTTTTTTTTCAGTTTTTTTTTTTTAAATTCAATTAGTGATTCTGGCATAAGGAAAAATATCAAAAGAGGTCATATCTGTGGGAAAAAATTACAAAATTGACTGTGGCATCTTAGCACTGACTACAATAGTTATAAAAAGGGTGTTATGCTGGTAGAAGTAGCAAGGTGAGGTGGGATTAGCAATGTCTACGGTAGTGTACAATGAAGAGTACAATGGTGTTAAATACTGTTTCAACTAAAGCAGAATTTATCTTCCAAAAAAATTTAGAATTGAAAGAGTAAGTGGTTCACTTAAAGTTGGAAATTCTAACAAGCTAAGTGTATTTGCCACTAGTAATATTATCTTCTGCTGAAATTTTAAGTAGCTCATAACTTTCACATCTTTGTGATTCAAACTCTTCGTTAGATATATTATTAGGTAATAAGCCAGATACTTGAATATAGCAATTGTTGAAGAATAACCAGAGGGAAAAACCTGCTGAAAAGGAAAATCAGACGATGACTGCTTTTCTTGGTTGTTCTCATAAGCAGGTATTCTAATTACACCTTCTTGTCTTTGTTGAGAGCTCAATAAAGCAGACATCTTTTTATGCTTCCCCGCTGAAAGGGCCTCACAGTGGCCAGCCATTTCAATGTAAGGCAAGTCAGGCGGGGTTGAGACTGAAAATCTTCCAACTTGATTTGTTGTTTCTGAAACCTGTATACACGTTACATCTTCATCAGAAAATAAATTTTTCATTTAAAGAAGAAAACAATTCCATAAAAATAAATGTGGTCTAATTTAGATAGGCAAGTTTCAATTAGGAAACTTGGCAATGATATCTGCTTACAAGTTACACATGGAAAAATACTTGCCTACACAAGTGTATGTACATCCACCTTCACATGGACCAAGTCCCACCATATATGTAGTACATGCATATAGAATCCGTCCATTGTGAGTAGTGGTGGATGTACACAATATAGATTGAGTAATTTTCCTGCTACATCTTGTCAGAAAATGTTTGAGTTCTGTGGATTCAAATTAAGTCAATTGATTGTTTACATTCCAAACAAAAGAGTCAAAGAGCTCATTTATGTTTTTCTTTTCGTTCCCTTATAACCATGTATTTGATCTCAATGATTTATATGTAATAAAAAAATAATTTAAGAAATATTAAATATATATTTAATATTTCTTAAATTATTTTTTGTTACATATAAATCATTATTTGTTTTTCAACAAATAATTCAGTCATAATAATTGTAAAACTTTAATCATTTATAACTTATGATACGCGGGACAATTCACATATAAGACATGATTATTATTTATGTTTGTTTTTTCCTTTTCAATCATGCACTGAACTAAATCATATACACATATTTTACATGACAACAAATAATTTAAGATTAAATGACTTATGCATAATTTAAATCAAATATTTAAAATTTATTCATAATAATAATAAGTTATTTCTAATTTATGATACACAGAATATTTCATGCATAAAAAAGAGAGAATTTATCTAAATTTGAAGTAAACTCAGAATACATTTGAATGATTTTCGACAATTTTTCAAGCTATTGGTCAAAATTGTTTGGCCAGTTCAGATCAGGTAATGATGAAAACTTACTGCACTTAAAAGTTCACCAACACTCAGAAGTCCTGAAGATCCTGACGGTTCTAATTCTAGATCTAGGTCTACACCACGATCTACTTGACCTTCAGATGTATTGGGTACAATACCATCATCTAAAGTGAATAGTGGAGGATCA
Organism: Ricinus communis; assembly: GCF_019578655.1. NCBI lineage: Eukaryota > Viridiplantae > Streptophyta > Magnoliopsida > Malpighiales > Euphorbiaceae > Ricinus > Ricinus communis. The sequence goes on along the minus strand of NC_063261.1, from coordinate 13,402,852 downwards.
ACCTGCATCAATGCCATTATATAAACAGGTAAAATTCAATAAAAAGAAGAAAAGGAAAAAAGAAATGAACAAAAGGAAAAAATGATTACCTTGTCAGAAAATTTCTCCTCTGATACTGCCTCAGACGTCTGTTCTGCCATTTCCATAAATAAATCAGCACCCAGTGGACATACATCATCTGGCACAAAACTTTTGAGTAACTCTTCCCTTATGGCAGATTTCTGCTGTGTAAAAATCTATATTGTCAGTATTCTCGTCAAATAATTGCACATATACTGATTCTTTGTACTAAGAAATTGTATTTGATAGTTACATCTGATGATTTTTTTAGAAACTTTGATATCATTGTAGCAAATGATTCTTTCGATTGGGCCTCTGATATTTCTATCGCTGAAAGTGACTTTAGTGCATCTTCATTATCTTCTTTGGATCCATAGCTTTTTCTTGGATGGTCTAATTGGTTGTCAACTGCCTGTAACTTGCACTCATCAACCAATTGTAGAAATGGATCAGCCTGAGAACAAGTAGAGTTACAAGTATTAGAAAGAAATATGCCTTATTTCACAAATTAAAAAGCCAATAGTTAAGTAAAAAAAGGAATTGTCAGATTTGCTATATGACAGTTTTTGCTAAAGTGAAGAAAGTATACTAGCATACGTACTGTTTTATCTGTAATTGTAGCTCTAGCACAGGGAACAAGAGGAGGAATATTGAAGGCTTTAGAAGAAAATAAAATCATTGATGTGGACAAGGTAAAAAGGGATCGGCGGCGTGACGGCTGTAATGGCCCTGAAGAAGTGAAAAAGCTTCTTCAGCTGAAAAGATAACACAGCAAGAATCATGGGCATACTAGCACACATGGTGCATATGCACATGCACACACAAAATAAAAGAAGAAAAACTAGATGTTGCAATCAGGTTCATCAAAACCAAAGAATTGATGAAACAATTATATGCAGGCTAAGAGACAACATGAATACATAAGTGATACCTGCTAATATTTATTACTCTTCATCAGGTTGGAACATAACTAAATGCTCAGCCAAAGAAGCTGCAAGCCAGCCATTAGACATTACCATCAAAGCATGTCAAACAAAATGCCTCTTGTTACTCCGATTTCTCTTATATTCCTACCATCACTCTTCAGCTCTAAAACCAACTGAGAAACCTAACCTTCATTATGATTCTCCAACTTGATATTTCAGTTCCATTACCACCTCAAATCTCTATGTGCTCATTTTATACTGTCATCTTTGCCCATTAAAGCATTTGTCAAGCATTAACTTTGTGTTAATATGACCCTACTTTATAGCTACTACTGCAATGAGGTGGTAAAAGAAGTCCATAAAGCTTCCTTACCTTCATAATGATTCTCCAACTTGATCCTAAGTTGTGATCACAAAGTCTACCTTCTCAGTTTTCACTCAATTTCGCACCAATAGTCATTTACTAGTATGTTTACAGTTGGAAGTTGCTTCACTACCAAAACAATTTTCATGGAGCAAGTACAACACACAGCTGACTGTGACTGCAATCGTCCACTCTAGATTTTCAATGAGTGAAGACTGGAGACAATGTAATGTTGGCTTAGTATGTTGCATATGTAGGCAATATTAAGATTTTAATAATTTGCGTAGACAACAATGGCCTACCTCCTCCAATGGCAAAGCTTCTCAAGGAAAATGCTAGCTGAAAACTTCGAATCAAAGTCTCATTGCTGGAATTCTGCATGAAGAAACAAAATGTTACAATAATATAAGTCAAAATGAAAACAATGGGGCAGTCCTATTAAAGAAGAAACAAAGGTAGTGATCCTAATCTAAGCATGGCAAACAAGGAAAGAGTTCTACCAAAATGCTATAAAATGCATTGACATATGGAGAATTCAGATTTCACTGCCACCAATACACAAGACCTTCCATGAGAAGGGAGAGCTGCCAACAACAGGAAATTCCCCCATCATTGGATCCCTGGCTGCATCCATAATTGAACCTCACATAACCTGTGGAAATATGCACATAGCCAATGTGCTTGCACTAATTCACTAGTATTTTCTCTCAACCGATTTATGTATTCAGGCAGATTTCTAGATATAGCTGATGCAATTTACCAAAGCAGTTGCTATTGCTTGATCTCATATGCTGCTGATGCATATCAACTTGATAAAACTTCAAGTCCAGGCTACTTCCTGGGATGCATGACTATTGGTAATGTATATTTTCCTATTCTTCAAGGTCATAATTGAATTACTGGCAGTCCCTTATATCCCAAAATCACTTCAGACTGCTCCTTCATCTTTTGCTCTACTCCTACCAAACCTTTTTTAATCCTCCGACCACTGCCCCACCCTCAAGATGTTTACATGTTTCAGCACAATTAAGAATCCATCAACAAATACATTTACATTGTTATGAAAAGAAAAGAATAAACACTGGATCTGTAGAACTTTGTTCACAAGACCAGCCTTTCTCAGGAAACAAGAAAAGAATTCATGCCATGAGAGTGGAAGTAGGTCCTACAAGTGCAAGTCAAAAGACAGTCCCATCATTCAACATTTTGAATGAAGTAGTTACTACGAGATCTCAAACCTGCAAGACAAATGCCTCGCAAGGGAAGGGAGCATAGGTACCACTTTTCAGATACATAAAGGAGAGGCTAGAAAGAGATCAAATTGACAAAGGAACTTACAAGTATATAAGTTTTTATACTCAGTGCAATCTAAATTTTATCGTCTTCCCAATCCAAGAGCTAAAACCTATAAGCAGCTTTACAAGTCTTATAAAAAATTATGGAAGACTGTTACTAGCACCGTCTGGCTCATACTAGACTTGTCTTTTATGTGTGGTAAGTGGGAGTCATGCTTAAATACTTGTAATAAGAAAAGAGAGTAAATATTGGAAGCATATGATTCATTTAAATCAATACATGAATGGAAGAAAAGTAATAACATCCTTGCTCGCAATCTCACTAGAACTAAAAAGTGACCAATGATACATATACACATATATTCCTTTGCTCAATATACCACAAAAAATGTAGTGAAAATATTGATAGACATCTATCACAAATTTGAAAAGCATGATAATCATAAAACAGATCAGAAAACATAAATTGTGAACTAAACTATAATACCACATGCCAAACTTTGAACATTAGAACTAAGCTATAATACAAGTGACCTAGAATTGTGATCCTGGGCTCGTATTTAAATACTTAGAGGAGTCTAGACTCGTTTGTTGATCTAGGATCTCAAATAGGAGAAGCTTGAAGGTCTAAAGTGGCATATAAGTGGGTCAAAACCAGACCGTAACTGGGTTTGAACAGCCCGAAAATAGAGGGGAACAGTTTTAGGGCCGTTTCCTCAGCTGGAATCCGGTTCGAGAATCGACTGTTTTATTCCAACCCGTAAAAGAAAAATAAATTCATTTTAATTAATATTTTTTTATTTTTCTTTAAATTAGTTGGTACGCGCTGGAACTAGAATCGTGAACTGAAATCGGCCCGAAATTGGCCCTTAGGTGGTTCGGCTCGATTCCTGTGCCCCGGAACCATGAACTAAAACCACCGGTTCATTGACCTTGGCCGGGCCTAGGTCTAATGCCACTTATATGGCCATCACCACTATGAGTTTAGTCCAACATTCTCTAGCCTATGAAATTTCTATACTTGGAAAATGCAAAGATTTTTTGTCATGTTAGATTGTTAGTTGTGCCAAGTCTTTTAATTATGCCATGTCTCTTAGTATTAAGTTTTTATTTACTTGGTTTTTTGTCAAAAATTTGTTATGCAAAAGGGATTATTGATCATTACATATGTACGTATTTGTCTACATTTCATTTCTTTAAAAATTTTTAACTCTCTTATTTTTATTTATTTTTATGTTTTTTTCTTTTTTGTGCCTCACATGTCTCAAGGGCGTCTGTTGAGCCTAGGCGCTAGAACCTTTTGTGCCTTAACACCTCTTGCGTGTTTAGTAACTATAACAGTAAGTTGTTTGGCAAAGGAATACCTTGGTCCGGGCAAATAGCAAAACCAAGCTGTAGGTATGAGCAATTGCTTCATAATTTGCAGGAGTATTTAGAGGAGAAAGGGATTGTGCCCAAATTGATGAAAGCAGAAGGGTAATCTGGTGACTGTTCAACCTCAGGGACATTACCTGCAATGAATTTTTTCAATGGAAATAAAAAAAACAGGGGGGGCATTTTAGATGGAGGATAATAAGTGATGAAGAGAACTGAAGCATGAAAGGGATTCTTCAGTGTTAGAAAGACTGATACATACCTGTTTTTTACCCAAGCTGCTCCTGGTTATTTCTTCTGTTGTTATAGGTGATGTATGCCTCTTCACAGTATAAGCTCGGCTGTAACTTGACTTCAATCTGTTCAGCATAGAAGGATTATTCATCACTGAATCCTCAAAGTTTATTGGTTTGTCCTTGTCTTCCAATACATTTTCTTGTGGGGAATGCTCTTCCTTTTTCAACTTCTCAAAGAGTGCAGCTGAAGATGAAAACACAGATACTGTTCTTGAAAGCATCCTTTGCATATTGGTAGCCTTACTGGAGATAAAAGAAGCAGCAACAGCAGGTCGAGGGCAAACAGAAGATGGGACTAGAACAATGGAAAATATACGGTGTGCACCCACCCTGGTTTCATGGTCTTCATAGACCATCGCGAGAAGCAATTGATGAAACAATGCTTCAGGAAAAGCCTACAGAAGTTTAAGCAACAAAGAAAAGAAGAAATTAAGAAAACTGGAAAACAAGATGAAAACTTTGAAAATTATGCAACATGATTAGAACGATTATTGAATAATGCAATCATGCCTTGTTCTGATAGGACAAATTTGGCAGAGATGCTACTATTTGAGCAGTACGGTAAACAGCTGATATTAAGGTTCTGGCCATAACAGTAATACTCGGCATGTTCTCCAACATCACAGCCATCACATCAAGAATAGGATCAGCATCTCCAACCTGCAATTTGAATGCCTCTCAGTTCTGCAAATAACATTGTATTACATGTACATTCATGCAAATGCGCCTGCACGCGCATGTACAGACACACACATATGAATATACATACATGCGTACATACATATAGGGGTGTGCAATCGGTTGGTTTGGTTTCGAACCGAACCAAAGTACAGAAATATTTTAAACCAAAACCGAACTGAACCAAATCAAAAAATTTTGGTTCGGTTTGATTTGGTTTGGTTCGGATAATCGATTATATAATTTATGTTTCTATGGTGAGAAATAGTTAGTGTCCTGGTGGGTGAGACGTGTCTACTTTACCATGTAGACCATGGTTCAATACCTGGATCCTATTTGCCATTCCTTCCTTTTTCTTATCTTTTTTATTTCTTTCTTATTTTATATATATATTTTGTATCTTTCAAAAGGTAGTTTGAAAAATTTATAATATTTTTTTATTTTAGATTCAACTACTAGCTTCTATCTTAACTTTTTCTATATCAAAATTTACATATTAGATATAATTAGATTTATAATATGATTAAATTTATTTCATAAAGTAATTAAAAGATAATGTGTTACATAATTTGTAAAAGTATTTTATTAGTGTATTTTATTTACTAGAAACTAAAAAGAAAAAACAAATAAAGGAGTTTTAGATTTCTTATTTTATATTCATATTTTGCATCTTTAAAATAAATTAATTTGAAAAATTATAGTATTTTTCTTATTTTAGATTCAACCACTAACTTCTATCTTAACTTTTTCTATATCAAATTTAACATATTAGATATACTTAGATTTATAATTTAATTAAATTTATTTCATAAAGTAATAGAAAGATAATGTGTTACATAATTTGTAAAAGTATTTTATTAGTGTATTTTATTTTTACTAGAAACGAAAAAAAAAAATAAAGGAGTTTTAGAAAAATAAAGAAATTGAAGTTTGAAAATGTACATTTCGAAATTGCAACACCAAGGTATTGAACCTAGATCCTAGGCAATAAAGCAAATAAACGTACCACCAATCTAACCAAGAAGAGCTGTTATTTCTGGTCACCAGCATATATATTTACTAATTCGGTCGGTTCAGTTTTTCAAATCTTTTTGCATAAAACCGGAACATTCAAATTTTTATCTTTTAAATTACAACTGAAAACCGAACCAAATTTTGGTTCAATTTTCCGATTTAAACTGAATAGTGCACGCCCCTACATGCATACATCATACAAACATACATAGAACATATATGTGTATGACTGTGTGCAGTAGAAGAAGAAGAAACAAGATAAAACCAAAATAGAGTATTATGAGTACACAATCACATATTTCTATGATGAACTTTTTTTGTAGTATTATGGCAGAAAATCCGTATTAAGATGCATTTTTAATTATCATTGTAAGAGTTCAAACTGTATTTTTATCATGTAAAATGCACAAGTTCTGATAATATATTCGATCAAGATTCTAATAGACACAGCATTAGAAATCCTATGATCCCAAATATTTCAGAGAAGTTACCTTGTAAGATATCTGCACAAGGCATTCATCTACAGTTGCTCGAAATTTTCGGTTCCATTCAATTATTTCAGTCCCCAGATCTGAATCATCAAGGGAACAGTGTATGCTTTTGCGCAGGTGTCTCATCATATCACTCAATGCACCAATTATAGCTACAGATGGTTGAATCCTTGTTTGTCGAGCAAGGCGGGTGGCAACTTCAACAATGTCTAGTTGCATATTGGGCTTCTTAAGAACATTCTTGTGATCAAGGTGCTTAATTAGGATGGACAACACAAAGTGTGTCTTTTGTCCTGCAAATTGAGCAAAACAAGTTATTACATAAAGAATCTGGAATTAGAATCCAGTTAATGATAAATAACATATTGGAATAAGGACTGTTAGCTCCAAAGACATCCATTTTCATTATGAAATAGACATGTTAAAGTACCTGATTTCTCTATTATTAACTGCATATCCAGCAAGACTGAAAGAGCAAGACCATGTTGAGGAGACCAAAGGTCCCCATCATCAAAATAGCGAAATAATGACTCTAGGACCCGTCGCACAGTTGTAGCTTCCTTGGCCAACTGCGCCATGTTATGCAGGCAAACTCTTGACCAAAATGTGGGGTTCTTGGATTCCTCCCTATGTGAAAAAAGAAAAAATAAGAAGAAGAAGAAGAAAGAACAAATAAGAGGAAGAAGATATAAGCAGACGTATCATGCTTCTTAGTGCAAGGCCATACAACTGCAACAAATTTAGAAATTGCGAAAAGGGAATTACATAGATACACTAACTTCTCCTTGCTCACTAACAATTCTCCTCCAAGAAGGTATCTTACTCAGGGCATCTGTTGAACAAGAATCTTCTTGAACACATTCACTCTGGAAACCATCCACGTCTGAGTTTTTAGTCTGACAACCATAATTGTCCAAAACAACCGAAACCACCTGATTTTGCAGTTACAATGAAACTGCATGAGATGATGAATAAAAAATTTTGCTGCACTAACAATAGGAAGAGACAGAAATCTTAACAAGTAAAAATCATATCATACATGCTGCTGGGATAAACAAAAAAACTTAAGATATTGAATTCTGATAGTTAGCTTCCACTACATCATTCATTTTAAGATAAAAAATGTATAAAGTATATCAGATGCACTATGATGGTGCACCATATAGAGACGCACTTATATAGACGCACTGACGGAGGGAGTGTATGAGCGAGCGAAAGCAAAGTTATTGAATTAGAATTTTCCAAGAAATACGCTTTGCCGATCTTCAACATTTATCCAACTGACAATACTAATTAGCTCCAAGCAAAAGAAGGGGTGAATGCAAAGAAACAAGGTTGAAATGTTCAAGCAATCATGAAACTGCAACAATACAATTGAAAAGACTTGAGAAAGAACGTGACAAGATGCCAGGTGAACTTACAGTATCAAAATCTGTAGAAATATGAGAGAATTCACCCATGAACCAGACCTGTGAGGAACCAAATGATGCAGGTTAGCATAGAACAAAAAGATAATTCTACTTGCAGTATCAAAACCTGTGAGAATGCCATTTGCAAAGAACAAAAGTTTAAAATCTACTATGTAGAACTAAAAGAAATGAAATGTTTATGCAAAGAGCTTTCCCACTGTAACCTATTCCATCCCAATAGACTCAATCTATGAGGAGGAAAGGATTTGTATAGGGATTTTTTAGTTAGGCTACTTTCTAGATTCTAGAAAAATAATATTTATAGACAAGAAAAGCAAACTCAGCCTCATTTAGCAAACAACTGAGATCACAAACATTAAATTGCTATAGGAGTCTCAGAAATCAAACCTTTCATAATGTTGTTTCATTTTTTAGTTTTGACTCAATGTTGTCTCATTATTTTCCTGGAAGTGAGGATTTGCAATATCAAGATGACAAACTAAATTCATATTTGCAATAACTTTTTCTAAACCGTCAATCTAGAGAAACACACATCTATTAGTCTTATTTGCAATATCCATATTTCTGGTGCGCATCTGCTCTATTTACTCAAATCTAATTTCCATACTAACTACTTATATACATATATTTGTTAGAAGTTGTAATTATCCCACATCGCTTGGTTACGTAGCTGTTATAATGTATATAAGTGGATTGGGCACCCTCTTCCTTTGAGCTCGCTTTTGGAATGAGTTCTGCCCAAGCCAATTTATCATGGTATAAGAGCCGACCTTTTGTCTGCGATGGTGGGCTTGGACCCGGCCCGTTTGCATGTCACGCTAAGCATGATGAAGGGTGTTAGAAATTGTATTATCCCACATCGCTTGGTTACTGGGCTATTATAGTGTATATAAGTGGATTGGGCACCCTCTTCCTTTGAGCTACTTTTTGGAAATGAGTTCTACCCAAGCCTATTTATCAATATTCAATAAGAAATAGTACACACATTGCATATCTTTTCTCTATTGAAATCCAGACTTATCAACGGATCATTAGCCCATGGATTTATACACCACCAAGATTTCCATATATCATTGAAGAAAAAAGTACCAAGTACTATTAGAACAGAATAACACTTGAAACTTCAGAGAGTGGCAATGACTTGGTTATACTGAGAAACTCTATCGCAGTGCATGGTATGATATACTTTACTGAAAACTTTACATACAGTATTCCAGTATGCAAAGACCAACTTTGAGAATACAACTTATCAAACAAGACATGGAAAATGCAACTTCACTAGCTTAAGATGGATTACCATTGATGATAGGGCCTGAAGTCCAGCAGTACGCAATTGTTCGACTCTTCCCTCCTCCCCTATTACCTGAACTATAATACAAAGTTTCGGAATCAAGCCGTCTAAATTGAACACATAAGTACCATCTCTCTGCATAGTCAAAAGATCTCCAGTTAGCAACTGGGTTTTGATAGGACTTAATGAATGGTTAGATATGAGTTATATTAATAGTGTAATTTTGAAGTAAACATGCATAATTGAAATAGAAAAACTACCAACAACTCCCACCTGATTATTCACAAAGTCAAAAAGAACTTGGCATCCTAATATACGTATGTCATCATGCCGTGTTTGATCCAGTAGAATGTGTATGATGCTAAGCAAGCTACTCGCGAACAATGGCCTGCCACACATGATATTGATCACAATTTATATGCAAATATATCAAAAGAAATCCAGTCCTTAACTATCAACTTCTTTAAAATTTTACAGTAGAAATTAGGCATGTTAATCATTTTATTTTCTGATGATCCATTTGTTTTAACAAATTGTGCATCCTCAAAGTTGCTTTCACCAAAAAGGTTAAAAATTATCACAGGAATTAAACATTTTTGCAGGAAATACATATAATTTGTAAGAAAATATTTTTCTAAATAAAAACTAAATGCTTAAATTGATATGATTAATTAGTAGATTTCACAAGCATGCATAATTTATTTAAAACTGAGTAAGATGCATATACACAAGCATATGTTCTTGCAAATGTTGATATGTATGTGTTTGTAAATAGAAAGAAAACCAATTATTATGGATGTAAGAGAAGACCTTATTCATATGTTCATTACACTGCTTAGAGATTTTATGATGCAAACGTTTGCTCCTTAAAATGACTCTTTATTTATTTGTTGACTTGCTAATGCCAGAAAATGAAAAGTCATAATTTCTCTGATGAACTCTTTCTTATCCAGCAATATGATGTAATCACTTAAAATATTATGAGGCACAAAAAAAAAAAAAAAAAGAGAAGCCAAGTAGCCGTAAGACTTATTACCTTTAAATGCATGAAACAGATATGCCACATCTATATAGCACTTCCAACTTTCAGAATTTTAACATTTTCGGGTCAATTAATCACCAATTCCATTTGTTTAACCAATTGACCAAGCAGATAGTTGGAACCAGACCGTGTACAAGTTATAACTTAAGAAGTGAATGTCAAATTCTTAAAATTAAAGATGATATTTCCATATCTAGATAGATGAAAGAATATAATATGTACTTTGTTTACAAGATTGAGTAAATCTTTCACAAAACTCTACATTATGTTTGCAACTGCTGTATAAATCTTCAGTTATAAAACAATTGTAATCATAATGAGTAGGAACTTATAGTTGTCAAGGAATCATTAAACAAAATCATGATATATAGGCTACTACTGCTTACAACTCCTGAAGAATCTGTTTCTGTACTCGAGTGTTGTACCATGACAACTCAAATGATTAGCATGCAATAACAACTCAACAATCCCACTTAACAAAGTTACTATTCAATTTTTCTAGTAAAGAAAAAGGATAAAGAAAAGGAATGCTTTAGGTAATGACTTCAATTAAGTACTCACACTAATGTGATGGAATTTAACTCACATTTGCTCCTTGCAAGAAATCAACAATTTCCTGTAGATACACATTACAATTTTTACTGATTGGAACTGTTCGCTTCTCAAATCCTTGTAACACCTTTGCTCAAGAGAACTTGTTATCTGTGAAATAACATTTGCTTACGTCAATGTATGAAAAATAATCAAAGAGGATGAATGTATTAAGTAATATCTTAATAGAGAAGTATGTTTATCCAATTATTCCATCGTAATTTGACCAAACCAAGAAGGTGATGCCAAACTAGATTAGACCGGTAGTTGAACTTTTTACTTTTCCTTTTAATTATGGTTCATGAATAGAGCCAAAATGCAAATAAATTTCTTTACTTGGTATCGACTTTGTAGAATAGCAAGTCCTCCAAGGGCATTCCATTAATGTTAGATTTCATCATACATAGTTCACATTTTTCCTTTTTCAAACTTTCTTTTTCTCTCTCTCATGGTACGATGTCACTCTATGAATGTTCCTTATTTTTCTTCTGTCTTATCTTCTATCCTTCCAACTATCATAACATATGTATCTCACCTCCTCTCTCCATATAAAATTTGAATGCATCAAACAATTGTATATTTAGGTTCTCTACCCTTATAACAAAAATAGATCTTCTTACGAACTTAATGAAGTAAAGAAAAACAAAAAAGGAATAATGAAAGAAACTTTTCTTGAGCAAGCTGATAACATGCATAGTAAGAACTTCAGTCCCTAATGCCACTCTTCTGCCGAAACCATCTCTCCGTATCTTTTCATAAGAATACCAATGAGCGAGTTGAATTGCAAGGAGTAGATTAGATTAATTATCTGCTGCATCAACTTGAGAAAATATTGTATGCCAAAAGAAACCATCAAAGCACTTCTCTACCCATTCAATCCCTTTAGCATACATGATAAATTAATGGATTACACTGAATAGAAGATGATCTCATGAGTAATGTAATCTTGCCATCTTCTAATACATGAAATTCTTAGATAGGCACTAGTATTTAGAATTTATACATTCATAATTCCTGATTACGCTTAATATCTTATAACAAGAACTGCTTAATCAGACACAATAGTTCGTGTATATGGTTCAACAGCTTCCTTTAGGTCCTCTTGCATAATAGTTGAATATTTAAGTAAAAGAACAGAAAATTCTGGAAAAAAAAAACTAGTACCTTTGGAATGCGGAGAGGGTTTTTAGCAGCATATTCACAGAGTTTACCAATCTTTCGATCATTCAGTTGTTCCTCCTGACAAAATAAAAGAAGAATCTCAAAATTTGAAGCCACTGAATATGATTACAACAAAAGGAAATTCAAACACTAGTATAAGGTTGCATGATTGGCAGTAAAAAGAATCCCTCAAAAGAGATATAATATAGAGTATCTGATTACTAAAATTTCATGTTGAAGGCAGAATTTGAAAATGAAAGAACAGCTTGAATGGATTGGAGTCTAATATAAAATTAGTAAGTCTACCAATTTGGTTATTAAATCAAAAAATTAGCTTCAAGTTTCAACCTGTTATTATTCTCACTATTAATAATAAAACATTTAATAAAAAAATTTACATGCCTCACACAATGATGATAAAGAGACAAACTTCAAATTAGAAGCATCTACTGAAACTAAGCTACATAGGGCGACCAGGTTGTTCTAGTTTCTCATTTCTAGAACCTAAAATTAGAAGGAAATATTTAAAACCAGAGTTCTGTTTTCCCTTCCCTGGATATTGGGCTCAATGAGTAAATAGAAAGTACCCTTGGCAAGAACAAAAGCATAATAGTCTTACTCATATAACGAAGTATCCCAAACACTCTTTAGCAACCAAACAACACGTATGCATAAACTAATCATTGGTTAAAAGATGCAAACCTAATAAACTACAACTTAACATAAATCACAAAATGCCCAAACTTCCCGCCTTGATTAAACTGAATTTCATTATCCTTTTCCCCACATTCTCTGAGAAATCAATGGAACGTCCAAAAACCTCCCATTGTTCAAACCTTAGAAACACAAAATTTCCCCTTTTCTCTCTATGATAATTTAAACACAACAAATCAAACTAATTAAGCTTACAAATGCTAATTCTCAAATCGAAAAAGCGAGAGAAACCCCATCCCTCTCTTTCCTTTTTTCGTCCCCATGCCTTTCTTTCTTTAAACCAAACACAACATTCTATCAATAAAAGAAAAAAAAAAAAAAAAAGACCCATTGCTTAAAATCAAGAAAAGGGAATAAAACCCCAACCGGAGCACGAGGGAATATATCAGCCAACAACTTCTTGTAACGCTTAATAGGCTGCCTTGATCTAGTACGCAATGCAGGACAAAAGAAACATAAAGAATCACATGCCGGCATTACTTGTGTCGAAATCACGCTCATCTTTTTAACCCTAAGATTATACTTTATGCAATGCCAACATGAAATCTCCCTTCAAAATCTTTTAAAGAAAAATAAAAATTTATAAAGAACCAAAAACTGTTACAATGGGCATGTGCCAAAAAAAAATAAAAAGAATTGAAAGAGAGAAGTGGGGGAATTGTGGATTGCCTCGGGATTTCGTGATTCAGAGAATTGAGAGATGAGAATTGAGAAATGATCACCGAGGTTTCCCCACAAATGAAAAGGGAATCTAAAAATGAGAATTGGAAATCAACCGAATTCAATTGAACTGAAATTACGGTATTTATAGTTTCTCTGTCTTCTATTATTTCTTTTTAAAAAAAAAATGAGAATTCATTTAACGGCTATATTTAGCTGGCTTAGTTGGAGAGGGAAGGAGGGAAAGGGGTTACAAACTGTGGGACCTTAGGCTTAGTAGCTAATTAGCTGCCCAAGCCCAAGTCAAATTATGAATTTGCGGACCCATTATTGCATGTTTGCCAACTAATTATTTAGTGTATTCATTAAAAAATCCTAATAAATTAGTACACTAGAGAACAAATTGTGATTGTCATTATTTTATATTATTTTATAAAATTTAAATATAAAAACATATTAAAGTATTTTTTGTCTTCAATTTAAATTTCTTCCCCTAATATTAACGTTTACTCTATGTTTCATCCTAATTGATATTTTCAATATTTCATTTAAATTAAGAAAATATTTAATAATTTTTATTATAGAGAAAAAATAGCTAAATATGACTAAATCATTATTCTATAAATATTTAAAAATTTATTACACCTTTCCGCAGATTTATAAAATTTCATAAAATTAATTATAAATAATATTAACATAACAAGAAAATATAAATAATTAATATTATATTGAATATATAGATTTCAATTATTTTATTTGAAAAGAATTAATTAATATTAAAGTAGATCTATGAGTTCAATCTATCTACAACTTAGAATTAATAGAACTCAATGAATCAAACAATTTAATAAATTTTTGTTTAATATATATATTTCTTAAAAGATGAAAAATCTATAACAACCTTTTGCTCTAAAAACAGCTTGAAAGAAGAAAAATTATCAAAGAGTTTTGTCTGCCTATTATAAAACTTGGTTAGCTGCTTCTTAATTTCAGAATTTGATATAACAGCTTCCGATTCTCTCGAAGTAGATGCTCCAACAGCTCTTAGTTGGATAGAAAATTTAAAATCATCATAATCATTATCATGTTATTTTGAAATATAGTTAATTTCTTTTATTTAGTTTGTTTTATATTATATTTACTTGTTTTGATTTTTAATTTTTCTTTTTCTTTTTCTCAAGAGTCGATTGACAAATTTAATGAAAAGACAAGAGCTAATGATAATAAGGCTATTAAAGTATTGAATAATAATTAATATTTACTATTACTTAAGATTTCCACTATACAATCATAACAATTTAAAACTTGGTTCTTTGTTGATCTATTTTTATTATAAGAATTAAATAAAGAGGGATTGTATATGTTTCTTTCTAACATTAAAAAACACAAAGTAAAAAAAATAAATATTTAGAATAGAAGAGAGAGAGAGAGAGGTGACTTAAATTAAAAAATATGAGAAGATTTGAGAAATAATTTGAGATTTAATATAACACTGAGAAATACATATTAATTATAGATTATAGTTGAAATTTACCCAAATTCTTACAGATTTGAAATGAAATGAAATTTCTCTAAACAAACATAGGAGATGTATTAGTGTCTATCCATCTTTATTTAAAACTGTTAAATCGTGAACTAAATTAGGTCTAGTGGAATTTAGTCTAGCTTGAGATTTTATAAGAGTGTATTTAGTTCAAAATTTTGTGCAGTTGGTAGTTGTTTCTCACTTAAAAATTAGCAGTTGATAGCTTATTTATTCTCAATCAACTGTTGACTGTATCAGCTCTCATACTGATATTATATTCATTGCTACTAAATAAAATAAAATTTACAATAAAAATATATTATACAAATTGAAATTTTAATTAAAAGTTACCTAATATATACATCTTATACCCAACATATAAAAGAATAAGTATATTGTATACTATTTTCTAAGATTTTATATTTTTATTTTTATAAATCTGCAATCTATATGAATTAAAATAATTGTAAATAAAAATTGTATATTTAATGTATACCATATTTTATTGAGCCTATACTATTTTCTACTATTTTTGGCTTTCTTTTAAAGGCAATATTTAAAGTATACTATAAATATATGCAACATATACTAAGATAAGTATAATGTATACTATTTTTTGGAAGTTTATGTTTTTAATTTTCTATATTTTAAATACATATACATATATATATATATATATATATATATATATATATATATATATATATATATATATATATATATATATATATGTATTAAAATATTTACATATAAAATATACTTATATTGTGTTTGGATGCAATAGATTTGGCTGGTGGATTTGAATTTGGGTCAAATCTCTTGTTCGAATATCAATTTATATTTGGATTTGGATTTGATTCAAATACTTCATTAATTTAATAGATAAAAAACATTAGATTTCAAATTGTATCTAAACACTAGTTATTTCAAATTCAAATCCCTTTTATCTTTCAACTTATTTTTTTTTCGTCATCCATGTCTATAATTTTTAAAAAAGATATAAAAAATGTACACTGAGATTGGGAGAGTGGCTCTGGTCAACTACGGTAAGGATTATGGGAAGCTAATTGTTATCGATCAAAATATGACCCTCGTTGATACTCTTGATTTAACAAGGAGCCGAATGAACTTTAAGAGATTAACAATGACTGATAAAAAGGTTGACATTAGAAGGGATCCTAAGAAGAAAACTCTTATTAAAGCTGATAACGCAATAATATATACATTATATATATATATATATATATATATATGTTACTCCTCATGTTATCTTCGTATTTTTAATCTTTTAGAGCTATTATTCGTTG
Source organism: Ricinus communis (assembly GCF_019578655.1). Classification (NCBI taxonomy): domain Eukaryota; kingdom Viridiplantae; phylum Streptophyta; class Magnoliopsida; order Malpighiales; family Euphorbiaceae; genus Ricinus; species Ricinus communis. Next base: position 13,386,633 of record NC_063261.1, on the reverse strand, counting down.
TTTTCAATATTTCTCCCCTCGGGTTCGTTTTGTTTTATTTTTGTAGGAATTGACTCGAGTTGCTAGGCGTTGGTGAGGATGTTTGTAGTGTCGTTCATGGTCAAGCACGATGTCAAAGAGATACTCATGCCTAGGAGGATCTTATATCGCGAGACGAGCAAGGGAAGCTATCCTGCAGCCACTCCGCGTCTTGGCTTTCAAGGCTAGCGATAGAGCAAAGAAACAGTCCACTCCACTCCTTACTCGCGGCCTGCCCATGGCTGGATCCGCAAAACTGCATTTTGGACACCTGTCTAGTCGAATTTTTAGGGTGAAAACCTAGCCAAACTCGTGGATATCCTATAATATAAATAGATTGTGAAAGGAACCTGAAAGGGGAGCCCCCTTCCTTCTTTTCTCTTTAGTTTTAGGCTGTGTTTTTCTTTCTCAAATTGTATGTTACTTTTCTTTGTGCTTTGAAGATTTATCAAAGACCTCATCATTCAATTATCAATCCAAGTATTTCCCTTTTCCTTTTTAAGCTGTTATTAATTATGTTTTTTTTTATAATCTATTTTTTTTATTTAACTATCATGAGTGAGTAGTTTTCTAATCTAGGGTTAAGTGAACCCTAGCCATGATTGATGTATGATTTATTCCTTTAATTCTCCAAATTAGTTATTTAATTGCTCTTGCTTAATTGATTGTGCATATTCCAATACTAGATTAAGGATAATTAGTATTGTTATGATTCCGTTGTCTTTATCACAATGGGAGTTGGGTTTGACGGATTTGAATATTTCAATTAAGAACATGAAATTCTCCACGGGAGTAGGTAGAATGGATTGTTAGGAAGTCAGGGTATTGAGTTTAATGTCTTTAATTTGCATGATTCCACGGCAGTAGGTTTTGATTGCATATTAGGGAAGCCATTAATACTCGAGAGAGATCTATGGTATTTTATAGGGTTACCTTTCCTTATGAACATTTATTTAATTAGTTTGGATAGGAACTTATCTTTGCGTTAATTATACTAGTGGGAATACTTAACTCTAGGTGATTTTTATCCTTGCATATATTTTCATTATTATTAACTGCATTAATTAGACTTAGATTAATTATTCCTCAATTGTTGATTTGGTTAATTATTTAGCATTGATTAAAATTAAGATTATCTAGTTTTTACTACTTCAATCTCTAGGGATTCGACCCTTGCTTGTCCGACTATATAGTTAAAAGGTCTAGTTAGATTATTTTTAATAGGCACGCGATAACCTTGTTAAATTTTAGGAGAATAGTTTTGAGAAAGGAAGCTCATTATGTAGAAAACAAAGGCTTCACTTAACGATAAAGCTCATGTTTGCAAAGATCAAGAGAGGAGAAATCATGAGGTAGGAGATTGCAAAACTTAAAAAAGAGACTACTTAAGATTTGCTTGCTTGTTGTGAACCTTTCAAAATTTTTTAATTAATCTGATATATGCTAATTAGTTGTCAAAATCAATTTTCATGGACAAGATTGAACAGCTAATAGACTTTTTAGTTTATTTTGTTTTACTGTGTGATACTCTAGAAGGTGTTAATGAACCATGTTTTTATTCATAAAAAAATCCTCTTCTCTTTTACTGTTTATTTTCATTTGATGTGGAAGATATTGCAATTTTTATCTTATGCATTATTTTTCTTAGTGTTCTTAATCTAATATATTTAAATTTAATAATTATTTTAAAATTTTATTGCAAATTCAATCCAAAAAATAAATTTAAAATATGAGATTCCAAATTTTGTATACTATCCAAATAAGAGATTAAAAATTAATGGATTTCTAATTTTAGATTTCAAATATTGAATTTGAAATTTGAATTTAAAATTCATCCAAACATACAGTTAATATATTTCATATTTCTTCAAATGGTCTCATTTGTTTATACCCTTTTTATTACATTATGTTGTAATTGTATAAAACGTTTAATAAATTCATAAAAATATAGAATAATAAAATAATATTATAATATTAAAATAAATTTTTTAATTTCTAATAATAGTGAATATTACTATATACAAACCTTAACTAAATCAATCAATTAAAATTCATTATATCTATTACTATTGAAAATATTATTGTTGAAGCTAAGATTTATTAATTAAATAAATTAGAATTTTGATTAATGTAAACCCAACATAGATTTAACATATACTTTTTACTGTATATTTATAAAAAATATATAATATTTATGGTGATTTTTTTATATTTTTTAAAATAAAATTAATTTATATGTAAAATAAATTATATTCTTAATAAATTAGTAATAATATAATTCATTTTTGTAACTTGACATTAGATTCATAATATTTTAAAAAAAACTCTAACTTTTGTTAATATATACTATTGTAGAACCATTTTTCTAGGTTTTACATTTACTTGCAATTTTCAGTTATAATTTTTAAAATTTAACTCAAAACCCTTTAAACTACTACAACATCTTGCAATCAATTGTAACTCAATTTTGACCAAAATAATCAAGTACCTATCTAAAAAAATTGAGATTGTTGTTACTTGATCTATCTTTGAATGAAGAAAAATAAAATTCTTAGATTTTTTTTTCACTTCATGATTGATTTAGTTTCGAAATCAATACAGAAATTTATATGGGTAAGCAAATCAGAAAAAGAATGATGGGACTATAGTGTTTGGCTAACGTAAAAATGGAAAAATAAAGAAATTTTTTGAGAAAATGAAAATAGAAATATTGAGAGAGTTAGAAATGGGATTGGTAAGATGTCCATGTACTTTTGAAATAAAATTTTAACTATAGCATATAAAAATGATATATTCAACCTTTTTCCAATATTTGTGAAAAAATCCTTTGAAACTACAGTTCTTGCTTTTACAATTCAGAAATCAATTAAAACTACAACTCTAGCTTTTTTTGTTATTGACAAACATAGGTAGTTCATGTTAATATATGACCATCACATTTTAATATGAGTTATGCATATATAAGACCAACTTTGAGTCTTATACCTAGCGAACTCTTTAACAATAAAAGTGATAGGATTTGAATCTATGAGCTTTTAGTTATGGATGACTCACCCTTAGCCATTGGATTAAATCTATTAGTCAACTCTAGCTATTTAAATTTCATTAAGCTCTTGTAATTTTGCTTTTACTTTAATTAAGGACCTAAAAATCCATTGAAAGTCCTTAAAATAAAAATAAAAGTATAGGGGCTCAATAGAAGAAATAAAATTGTAAGCAGTCCTTAATTAAGTAAAAATCAAAGTATTAAAACTCAATATAACAAAATAAACATTTCAAGGGCTCTTAAAATTGAAATGTTGTCTCACAATCCAAAATGTAATATTAAATTTCTTCAATCCATTTTCGGAAGAAAATTTACACAATGTTAAAGAGACTTAAAAAAGGTTAGATATATGAAGCTTAATTTGTTACAAGAAATTCTATTTCGTTTTATTTTAATTTTTGAACTATTGGGTTAGTCTTTTATGATTTATTTGGAAAAGAATCATAATGAAGCCTTTTAACTTTATTGTTTTTTGGTAATTAAAGTTCTCATATTTAAAACGGTAGAATTGAATCCTCTTACCTTATAATTTGGTGGTACCAAGCCCTTAAGTTAACAAACGCTTGCCCACATTTTATAAGTTGATAAAATCACATGTAAACACTTCTATAATAATAAAATAATAAAAATAGGATTGCAAAAGGCATAATTAGACTCTTGGATTTTAATTTTCTTTTTGTAATTAAACTCCTCATGTTTGAAACGATGGAAGTGGACCCTCTTACTTATAATTTGGTGTTATAATGCAATACATTTTTTTATTCAATTCCAAATACTTAATAAAAATCTTTGCTTTTACTTTTATCTTCTCCATTTGCCGTTCATGTCTTTTTTTTTTCTTCTTCTCACACAATCAATTAAACAAACAAACAACAACAACAATACAAACTCACTAATAATGCAAACCCATTAGCAAAAACACCTTCAATCCCTAAGAAAAAAGAAAGAAATTTTTAAGATTTTTTTATTTTGCACTGATTTGTTAGGGAGATTTTAGAAGAAATCTTTTCTTCCCTTAATCAATTTTGAAAATAACCCTACACCTAAAATTTAAATCTTTCTTTTACCTAAATATTTCTTTCCCTTTCTTTTTCTATTACAAAAAAATATATATTTTTTATTATTCAACTTAACATCATGAAATGAAAGAACAATGTTTTTAGAACTGTTTAATTAGGGGGCTCGTGACACTAGATAACAAAGTCAATGTGCTTCTTTCCACCATTTTGAATATGAGAGGCCTAGATACGAAAAAATGATATGTTTAAAGGCCCAATTATGCTTTTTGCCATTTATTTGTCATTTTCAGTTACATTTTATTGTTTGTAAGGAAAAGAAAAGAAGATATAAATCTATAATGCCATTTTATTATATTTTGATTTACAATATATGTAACTAGCGTTGACATTATTATCGAAAAGCAAAAAAGCTGGTTTGAGTGAAAAAAAAAAACAATTTTAAAAAGTATTTGGTTAGAATACAAAATTGAGTTTTGATAATCTCAAACCATGGTTTGGGAAAAGCACCTAAACACCGAGCTATTCTCAAAACTCAGTTTTGGTTTTAATAGACAATTATTTTATTGAATAAATATGGATAAAAATAACCTTAATGATTTAAAGATATTATATTGTTGCTAATATATAAACTATAAACCATGTTTTTCTCCTCACCTATCTCCTCCACACACACCATCAATTTTACGTTCTCACAAGGTTATTGATCAACACGAGACTCGCCACCCACCCCAACCATGAGACTCTCTAGCTGCCCTTGCCACCACCACTTTCAATGGTTGAATAGCTTATAGTTTAATATCAGGTTGGAATTAATTGTATTGAATAACTCACATTTCTTATTAAATAACGAACGTGTTGAAATAACAACTATTGAGGAAACAATTAAATTAGCAATTGCAATGGGAGTCACTAACTTTTGCATTTTGTTTAATTGCTCGAATGTTGTTGATTGGTTGAAGGCTATAATGCTTGACATTTCATTGTTGGAAATTAGTTTTCTTAATTATTTCAATTTGATTAGGCTTTCTAATGTAATTATTGATTTTGAATTGGTTAGACATGAAAGTAATTTTGCAACTTACAAGGCTATTATTAATGCTCTTAATTATGGCGAGTCATTTGTTTATTTTGATCAATGCTTAATGTGGCTTGCTTTTATAATCTCGGATGGGATATCCTTTTAACTTTTCAATGAATATTATTTTTATTTTAAAAACACACTGTTAATTTTGATAATTTTAGTTATAATAACACTTCAAACAGTTTTTTGAATTAAATATTTATAAATAACTTTTTCACTTAAGAAATTTCTATTTTAATCCTAAATGCTTAAACAACTTTTCTAGACATAATTCAAAAACAAAGCTAGACAAGCTAATTTTAAGTCTTTGCTCGCTATTTCTTTTTTCCTTTTTTCTCTAGTAATTTTTTTTTTCAGTTATAATAAATAACCAAACTTATTTGTATAAGTTAGCTTAGAATCTATAGATTTTGATAGCAAAATCTCTCATACTTCTTTAGTAGTGGATTTGAGAAAACATATGGAAAATAGAAGATGCTCAACATTCAGAGATAAGTCAAGGCTTTCTAACAATGAAGTTGAATTTATTTTATGTTAGATTTACTTTTCTTAGTTTGTAAATTTTGTTAATGAAATATTATAAGTCTTTTATTTCATCTTCCTTTATAAGAGTTTGTTTGTCTTGTGTTACGAGAAGTTAAGATAAGTTCGAGTATCATATTCAAAAGATTAGACTCGTTTGAATACTCATCAAACGATAAATAAGTTGATTTGTGTCTCAGTATAACCACTAAGCTGAATGTGTTTTTTTCTTTATAATAACACAATCAAAGTGTTGTATACATTTATTCCATTAGCTCATCTTTATAATATGATTAGTTTATATTTTTTAAATATAGTCAAATTTATTTATCTATTTCAAATTGTACTTATTAAATATTATAAACGAAAGACTCTTTTTATTTTAAAAACGAAAATGCCAAACAAGCCTATAATCATGAGAACCCACTTTTTAGATTTCCTGATTAATCTTCTGTATTGATTTCTTTATGTAAAAATAATATTAAAATATTTAGTAAAAAGTCTTTCAAAAAATAAACATGATAACTATTCTTTTTAATTACAAGCCAAAAGAAAGGATTTGAACATGATAACTATTAAATAATTAAAAGTATTATTAATTTAATAAATCCAATCTTACTTTTATTGAATAATAAAACAAAAATAGTAATATCTTGAATTGCTATTATACTTCAAGTTTTTTTTATTGGATTTAATAAGTTATACTGTATAAAATATTAATAAATTAAACTTTTAATAAATCATATTAGTTATTGTTGTTAATATATTAAGTGACTATTGAGAGATTAATTTATATATATATATATATATATATATATATATTTATTTATTTATTTTAATAATATTATTTTAAATTAAAAATATTAATTTCTTTATTTATTATTAAAAATATTTATGAAAATTAATATAAAAATTTAAATATAAATTTAAATACTACCAATAAAAAAATTAATTTTAAATGCCACAACTATAAATATTATAATTACTTGTATTTTAGATATAGTTGCAAAATAATAATTATTTATGATAAATTATAAAAATTAATTATATAAGATTAAATTTAAAATAAATATTTCTTAATAAAGATACCTAAACCTTTAAATCAAATAATTTCTTAATTTCTGAGCTATTAGGTTAACTGATTTATTTACCTCTTTCTCGTGAGATTGTACTTGTTTGCAAAAAGATAAAGAAAAGAAAAGAAAAGACTATATAACTCTATGGTGCATTTTATTAAACTTTAACATGCAAGATATATAATCATGGAACCACTTTCTAGATGTCCTGATTAATCTTATATACACTTCTAATTTTATTTTTTTAAATAATATCTTGTGCATAATAAATTATCAAATTTGAAAAGAAAATAAAACAATTAAGTATAATAGCAATAAAAAAATGTTATAATATTTTTTATTATGATATTTTAACAAAACAATTATGTTTTATTAAATTAATAATAATTCTAGTAATATAATAGTCTCGATTTTTCTAATACTTTATTACTTAATATTTTTTAAATGAATTTTCCTAAAGAATATTTTAATTTAGTTGGGAAGAGACACGCTTGAACAATCCTCCCTGCTATCTCTTCTATCTTTGTAATCTTTTCTCTTTGTAAAAGTTTTCTCAATAAAATTTCATAAAATTTACTTACTTAATTCTCTTATTATTTCTCTATTATTTGATCCTGCTCCGCACTTGGTATCAGAGCCATAGTTACTAAATTTGTAATTTAGTGTTTAAGATAGCGTTGGTCAGCCTGATTTTCCGTTGGTCAGCCCGTCTTCCCAATAATCGGTCAGGGTGGTCCCAGTAGGTGGTCCCACTATTCTAAACATTATTTACTTGTTTATTGTCTTTGGTTATGACATCATTGTTTCGTAGTTTCAGTAGTAGAGAAATAGCTTCTTATTCTTCTCTTTCTGAATTAAATACTGAAGAATTTACTGTTCAAGATTCTAATATTCCTGAAATAGAAAATCAGTTACATAATTGGTCCATCCCTAAACAAAATATTAATAGTGTTTATCGTATTGGAACTTTTGATTTTGCACAAAATTATTCTATTAAACAAACTGAACAAACTATTGCTTTAAATAAATCACATGAAATAGAAAGAGAGTAAGTAAGTAAATAGAAAGAGAGTAAGTATGTAAATAGTATAAAATTTTATTGAAGAAAAAATTTTACAAAGAGAAAGATTACAAAGATAGAAGAGATAGCAGGGAGCTAATTCAAGCGTGCTTCCTCTTTGTAGTTAATTTCCTCTTTGAAGGTCAGCCTGGTTCTCTTCAATAAAATTTTCAGATGAAATTAAAGACAAAAATCAACTACAAAGAGGAAGCACGCTTGAATTAGCTCCCTGCTATCTCTTCTATCTTTGTAATATTTCTCTTTGTAAAATTTTCTCTTCAATAAAATTTTATACTATTTACATACTTACTCTCTTTCTATTTACTTACTTACTCTCTTTCTATTTCATGTGATTTATTTAAAGCAATAGTTTGTTCAGTTTGTTTAATAGAATAATTTTGTGCAAAATCAAAAGTTTCAATACGATAAATACTATTAATATTTTGTTTAGGGATGGACCAATTATGTAACTGATTTTCTATTTCAGGAATATTAGAATCTTGAACAGTAAATTTTTCAGTATTTAATTCAGAAAGAGAAGAAGAAGAAGCTATTTCTCTACTAACAAATTACAAACAATGATGCCATAACCAAAGACAATAAATGTAAATAATGTTTAGGATAGTGGGACCACTGACCACCACCGATTATCGAAGACTGACCAACTAAAACCAGTCGACTATCTAAACACTAAATTACAAATTTAGTGACTATGGCTCTGATACCAAGTGCGGAGCAGGATCAAATAATACAGAAATAGAAAGAGAGTAAGTAAGTAAATAGAAAGAGAGTAAGCATGTAAATAGTATAAAATTTTATTGAAGAGAAAATTTTACAAAGAGAAAGATTGCAAAGATAGAAGAGATAGCAGGGAGCTAATTCAAGCGTGCTTCCTCTAAACTAAAACACACCTATTTATAATAGATAACAGAATACTATCCGGACTTCAAATAGACTTGAGTCCGAGATATAATTATTATAAAAGACAACAAAGGTAAATAATTGAGTTATTTTGTCAAAAAGGAAAAGATACTTGTCTGCCACTTTGTCTATCAATATCTTCTCACATTATTGTAAAAAGGATAAGGTGCCATTTTGTCAAAAGATTTTTGTCCTTTTACATCATTGTCTTCTTTTGTTGGCCATAATGTCCATTTAGTCAAAAAGCACAACATAGTTATCAAGACGTAGCAATCGTCTTCATTTTGTGGAGTGTAATTAGGTCCACCAGTGCTTCCAGAGTCTTCGTCATCGCTATCTCTAGAGACTTGTGATAGTGCCTATTCCAGGGCTACTTTAAATTCTTTCTTTGTAGTATTTTCAGATAATATTACTAAGATTTTGCTTTTATCAGACAAGAAGTTGAATTGTCCCATAGATTGACTTGTTCCTGATAGCATAGGATTCTTTCCAGAGAAATGTTTCAGAACCGTTTCTTTGTTGGCCTGAATATCTTTACAGTTGGACCACCATTTAACACTATATTCATGGGTTAAACAGGCGATAAAATTTACATTAGGAGAAGGTTTGAATGGTTTTACTTTGAACTGCCAGGAGAAAATCCAAGGTAGGTTAAAGGTTTCAGAAAAGATAATCAATTTATCATGCTTAAGGATAGGTAACTTTTCTTTAAAGATAGTGAATCCTTCTATAATCTTAGCAGGTAAAATTTTGGGGCAAAGTCTAAAATATGTCCACCAATCTGAGAACCAATTTGGAAAATGTTTTGAATTGGTTTTATGAAACATGAAGAACCAAGAGTGATTCCAATTTCGAAGGTAAAAGGTATTGTACTAGGCTTTTTGGTAATCAAAGTAATTGTAACAGGGAGGTGTAAAAGTAACAGAAAATTTCTTTGCAGTGTATGGGTTTTGGTTCCAATCTGACAAAGTAAGGACTTTCAAGATTCTACATTTTGAATAGGAAATTTTTTTAGGCATGTCACAATCATAGGATTGTTCAATTTCTATGGAGTTGGTATCTAAAAGGATAAGTTCATAAAATTTTTTCAATTTGTAGGGACTTTCGGGAATGAAGAATTATTCAGAAGGAAAAATATGTTGAAATATTTGCTGGTAATTGGGATTTTCCATGTTTCCATTGAATATTTCATTTTCAAGAATGGTGACGATTTGTTGTTGTGGTTTTGTAAAGTATTTTGGTGGTTCTGGTTTAGAAGAACCGGGTTTGGTAACAGCTTTGTAAAAAGTTTGAAGGTTTTGTAGGGGTAGAAGGTAAAGGAGTTTTGTCAAGAATTTCAAACCTATTTGTAGAAATCAATGATGAAGAATGTCCAGATTTGTTAGCCACAAAGTCGGCTGACGATAACTTCTTCTTTATAGGAGTGCCCATAAAGATTAGCTTGATTTCTTTCCCTATAAGAACTCTCTTGTTAAAAAATCAGGTAAAGAATTTGAAGAACCTTTTTTATATTCAATATCGAAATCAAATATTCCCAAAAGTGCTTTCCATCTGGCAAAAACTTGTTTTGAAACAAAATTTTTAACTTATTTTTCCAAAATATTTTTAGCAGCACTACAATCAATACGGAGTAAAAAATATTTTCCAACTAAATCATCTTTAAATTTTGTAATACATAAAACAATTGATAAAAGTTCTTTTTTAATAGTAGAATATTTAGATTGAGTTTCATTCCATGCTCCAGAGTGGTATCTGACCAATGACTCTGCATTTTGACCAGGTAACTTTTGTTTAAGAATACCCCCAAAGCCTAAATCAGAGGCATCTATTTCAACTATAAGAAAGGCATCTGGATGAGGAATAGACAGACATGGTAAATGATGAACTTTTTGTTTGATGGTTTGTACAACACGATTGAATAAAGGCTTATAGAGAATTCTAATATCTTTGAAAAAATCAGACACATAATTAAGACATCCCAAAAATCTTTGTAGTTGATTTTTGTCTTTACTTTCATCTGGAAATTTAGAAGTAAATTCTAAAACTCTTGAAATTGGTAAAACATTATTTTCAAAAATTTCATGTCCAATAAATCTGATTTTTGTTTGACACAATTTCATTTTTGGTGCAGAAACGACTAAACCATTTTGTTTAATTATATTATAAAACTTATGCAAATGAGAAAAATGTTGTGCTAATGAATTTGAAAAAACTAAAATATCATCAAAGTAAATAATGGTAAATGATTAATGATCATGGAAAATATCATTCATAATTCTTTGGAATTCTGATGGAGTATTTTTTAGTCCAAACGGCATAACATTCCATTCATAATGACCAAAAGGAACATTGAAACCAGTTTTGTAACGATCTTTTTCTTTAATTTGAATTTGCCAAAAACCAGACTTCATGTCAAACTTTGAATAAATTTTTGAATTGTAAAGTTTTTTCAATAAATCTCTTTTATTAGGTATAGGGTATCTGATCCATTCTAAAACTTTATTTAAGGGTTTATAATTTATAACAAGTTTGGGTACACCTCGTTCTCTTTCAGCTGCGTTATAAACATAAAAAGCAAAGCAGCTCCAAGGAGAACTAGATTTACGAATTAATCCTTTTTGTAATAATTCATCAATTTCTTTTCTGCAGTGGTTTTCAAGTTCTGCGTTCATATGTATAGCATGTGATCTTGTCGGTATGTTATCTTCAGAGAAATCTTTAACATAAGGTAAAGAGATTACATGTTTTTTCCTATTCCAAAAAGCATTTGGAACAGGTGCACATGAGTCATTAGTAAAAAGATTTTCAATATTTTTTATTTTAACTTTTGTCACATCAAGGTCTAATTCTTCTTTAATTTTTAAAGATAAAATTTTTTTATTTAAAAAAGTAATTTATTTTTTCTTTAAAACATTTATATCTTTTTCTTGTTCAGAAAAAATAAATTTAAAACAAATTTCTTTTCCTAATAATCTAGTCTTAATACCGTGAGTGTCAACTGAAAAAGGATAAAGCAAGGCTAAAAACGGAGTTCTAAGAATAACAGTGGCTGAAAGATTTTTAATCAAAATAAAAGAAGTGTAGAAACATAATCCATCATTACAGATTTTAACTTTGGAGAGCTTGTAATTTATTTGCATTCTTGAACCGTCTGCAGTATGTAATTTTTCAGTTGTTTTTTCAAAAAACTGTGTAGGTACAATTCCTTCTTGAATACAATTTTGATCGGCTCCAAAATCAACTAAAGCGATCGTCTCAATTTTAAAATCATTTATAAGAATTCTAATAAAAATAAACCATTTATGAAAATTTACTCTGGTAATATGTGCTAAAAATTCATTAACATGAGAATCATTAGTGTTTTCAGTAAATTCAACAATTTCTTTATTTTTCCCATTTAGTTTTAATTTTAAGATCCTTTCTTTGAAATCTAAATTTTCATTTTTCAAATCATTAATTTCTTGTTTTATATTTTTAATTTCTTTTTGTAAATCCTGAATATTTGGTGTAGAATTTCTAGAAGATTTTGGTTCAAATCTTTAAAAAATTTCTTTTAAATTGTAAGGTACAGGTTCAGATTTTTGGGTCTCGTTATGTAAAATAATATCCCTTAATTTTTAAAAATATTTTTCTTTATCTGTAGGATCATTTATTTTGTCAATTAATTCAAAAAGATCTGAAAGAGTTTCTTTTGATAAAACATTTAAGATATAGTTGCAAAATAATAATTATTTACGATAAATTATAAAAATTAATTATATAAGATTAAATTTAAAATAAATATTTTTTAATATTTCTTAATAAAGATACACTAAACCTTTAAATCAAATAATTTCTTAATTTCTGAGCTATTAGGTTAACTGATTTATTTACCTCTTTCTCATGAGATTGTACTTGTTTGCAAAAAGATAAAGAAAAGAAAAGAAAAGACTATATAACTCTATGGTGCATTTTATTAAACTTTAACATGCAAGATATATAATCATGGGAACCACTTTCTAGATGTCCTGATTAATCTTATATACACTTCTAATTTTTTTTTAAAATAATATCAATAAAGTTAAAATATTCTTTAGGAAAATTCATTTTAAAAATATTAAGTAATAAAGTATTAGAAAAATAGCGACTATTAGATTACTAGAATTATTATTAATTTAATAAAACATAATTGTTTTGTTAAAATATTATAATAAAAAATATTATAATATTTTTTTATTGCTATTATATTTAATTGTTTTATTTTCTTTTCAAATTTGATAATTTATTATGCACAAGATATTAATCTTTTTTAATACTGCAAATTTGAATAGAATAAGAATTTTGAAAAGACTTATATATTATATAGATAAATTTAATTAATAAATGATTATATTAATTATATATAGCACATAATTAGAAAGATTGGTAAAAATTGATTCGTTGAGCTTTTATATTTTATTTATATTTTTATTAAAATTATAATTTTTTAGAAAAAATGTAAATATTTAATAAAATAAAATTAGATATTTGAAAAGGTTGATAATGGATTGGAGTAAAAGAAATTTGAAGTATAGCAACAATTGACAATATTACTTTTTTATTTTAATATTTTAGTAAAAATAAAATAATATTTATCAAATTAAAATAACTTTAACGATTATGCTTTATCATCTAACTTAAAAAGACCTTTGCATAAAAGAATATTTTAATTTTAGTAATATCATTTTTAAAATCACGTGAAAATTAATATATAAAAATATAAAAAAGTAACCTCAGGAAAAATTAAGTAGAAATAAATCATTGCAAGAGGTCGTCCAACAGAATTGCAAAATGAGATGGCGGGTTAAGTTTAAAAACTGATACCAACGTGGCAAAACGCAATTGGCAAAATCTATAAGCTTGAGCATACGGAATCGTATCCCGCTCACGTTAAAACGAAACCAGGAAGACAAAAGCCAAACACTCCCTTATAAATCCTTAATAAGCCATCCACCATCCAAGGAACATAAGATGATATAGATATAGGATCCACAGCACTTCGCAGCGCGGCCTCCTATTTTCCCTTCCTTTTAAAAAAAGAAAAGAAAAAGAGAAAGCAAAATAAATAAATAAAAATTTTCACCTTCGCCTTTTAAAATTAAAACCCCTCCCGCACCGCACCCTCTCTTTTCTCTTTAATTTTAAATTTAATTATTAATTAAAAAGAAAAAGAGCGATCTCGAAAATTCTAAATCCCCTCTTTCTAAATTTTATTTTTAAATTTTTATTTCTTTTTTTTCCAAAATCCCCATTCACTATGGCCTTTCACGTAGCTTGCCCAATTACATGGTTAGTGTTGTTATTGTATTTCTATTACTCATTTAACATTTACAAGAGAGAGCACTCTTTCTCTCGTTCTCTTCCCTGTGTGTATACAGATACATATCTCTCTCTCGCGCTCTGCTAATTTTTAATTTTTTTTTTTGGTGTGTTTGTTTGGTCGCAGCCGTCGGATTTGCTACTGCGCGCTAGGGTTTCCGAGAGATCTCCAGAACGCGAAATCGAAGGCGGAGTTTCTGTTAGAAGTTTCGAGAATCGAGGAGTTCTTGAAAGATCCTTTTCGAATTAGGGATTTTGACGATTCCTCTTCCACTGTTCAGGTTCTTGTTCCTAAGGTTTTACCGGTTCCGGCGCCGCCGCCGCCTGCTCCGTCGTTGTCGTCGTCGCTCGCTGCTGTTCCTGCCGTAGGAGAAGATGGCGGCGGCGGCGGGGGGTTGGGAGAGGAGGCGTCGGCTCATACTAAGCGCGTTGCGCTTCAGAAAAAGGCTGCGGCTGCTATGGTTGCTGCTGAGGATTATGCCAGACGGTTTGAGTCTGGTGATATGGCGGTGAGATTCATGGTTTTTGTTTGATTTGAGTTTTGGTAAATTTGATATTGTTTATGTTTTGTGTTTAATTTTAATATGTGGCATTGTCTGGCAGCTTGATGTTTATATGTTTGATTAATTGCAAGTATGTAAAATGAAATTTGGTGGTTAATTGTGGTTCATTTGATAATTATTCTGTATTTGGACCTCAGCTCTGTTTTATTTTGTTAAGTTAAATTTATACTGATGAATTTTTTAAGTTCATGTTCAAATTAGATTATGCAGGGAGGTCTTGATTGTTGACTAGTTGTTTGTATTGTTTGTTGTGTGCTACTGCTACAGATTCAGCAGATATATATTTTTTTAAAAATTTCTTTTGCTAAATTTTAAAATTATTTTCAGGTTGCCACAAAAGATGTTGCTGGACATGAGCAAGGTCTGTCCAATGCGAATGTAATGTGCCGAATGTGCTTTTTGGGTGAAGCAGAAGGAAGTGAGAGGGCAAGGAGGATGCTTTCATGCAAAAGTTGTGGCAAGAAGTATCACAGGAGCTGTTTGAAATCTTGGGCTCAACATAGAGGTAAAAAGAAATTAATGATTGATAGTTTTCCAAGTTGCAATATGTTTGGCTTATAATGTATGTGGGATTGATTGCAGATTTATTTCACTGGAGTTCATGGACATGTCCTTCTTGCCGAATATGTGAGGTACTTTAGGATTTGCTTCTATAATTAATTACATGTTTTTCTGTTCTGATAAAAAGATCTATAACTATGCATGTCAATTTATGTGTTCCTGTCCATCTGCTTATTGTTTCTGTTCAAAGCTTCAGTTAATCAACTTTGCTATTCATAAAATCTGCCCATTTTCAATATTCCATTTATTATTCTGCGAGATTGCACTTACAACAGGTGGTATATGATTTCAACATTTTTTGCTTGCTTTGGTGACTAATCATTATTAGGTTGTTATTTAATGGGATTTGATCTTGAACTTTTATATGCCTCTTGTTTTCTTTAGATATGCCGAAGAACGGGAGATCCAAATAAATTCATGTTCTGCAAAAGGTGTGATGGTGCATACCATTGTTATTGCCAGCATCCTCCACACAAGGTGAGGTGTTGAGTGATTTGTCCTGGGTATCATATCTAGATTAAAATAGCATTATTAACATTTGTCTTGGATGTTTCAGAATGTGAGTTCTGGACCATACTTGTGCCCGAAACATACAAGGTGTCATAGTTGTGGGTCTTCTGTACCAGGAAATGGCCTAAGTGTGAGGTATTGATCTCCAATGGATAGCCTTTGCTCATAAACTTGGTCTTTTTTATGTGTTTATGTTTGGATAATTATTTTTTTCTCTTTGAGTACTCGTCAAATTGGGACCATATTTACATTACAGTTATCATGTTAATAGGAAAAATTACTTTTATTGATTTCTCTTGATAGTATAATGTCTTTTCCAGTCATAAGCTGATTCATGCTTTAGGACTTCATCATTAGTTTGTGATACCTATTTAAGCAGTTTATACATATAGCATGTAAAGAAACATGTTACATTCATGGATTGTGATTATCTAGAAGAGTTTATATAGTCAGCGATGGAGCACTTTTACTTGCGGGTTTAATGATCCCTGAGTTCAGTTTATTCAATTGTTTTTAAGACCTTCCCATTGATCTGTAGGGAAGTGAACCAAATTTGTGTTTGTAGTTCTTGTTCCTCTAGCAGTAAACAAACTATTGTCTTTTTTACTCTAATGTTAATTTATCATTTGCTTTAAAAACTCTCAGGTGGTTTCTGGGATACACTTGCTGTGATGCCTGTGGAAGATTGTTTGTGAAGGGAAATTATTGCCCTGTGTGTCTGAAGGTACTGTAAACTAACACTTCTGTCAAATATAAGATTCGTTTGCTAATGTTTTCTATATTGATGATTACATTTGAAGACTTTAAATGATCTTTTACCAGTTTAGTATCATACTCTTTTTCTCACTGATAGTTGTTGGACATCCACTTGTGCTATGTTTCCTTGTGTAAGGATGTGCTTGCTTTGTACAACCTTCGCTTTATACATTTTTTAACTGAATGGAATTGGGTCAACTTGGTAGGTTTACAGAGATTCAGAATCGACACCAATGGTTTGTTGTGATATTTGCCAGCGGTGGGTGCACTGTAGTTGTGATGGCATCAGGTTTGTTGCTGCCCTGTTTCTTAAATAGAATCATCGATGATACTGTTTCCAGCTGCTAGTTTATGAAGATTGTTGATGCACTTGTTTGTTCGAGTCATATGTGCTTGATTCAATTATGCTGTATGCTAGCTGACATTGTATAGGCTTGCCTTGTTTTAAAGTGGCTGAATAATTGCATTTGATATACGCTAAATTCTAGTTAATAAAAAGTTCAGTCTTATTCAGTTGTGGTTATACAAATGACAATGGATAGATTTGAGCAACTATCAGTTGTATAAGCGCATGGAAGAAACATTTATGAATAATAGTAGATTGAATGATCAACTTTGCTAATAATTTGCTTCCAAATGTTATTATGTCTTTGCTGTGATGTAGTTCAGAGGAATGTTGGACAAAAATATGATAGATTGTGATGCATTTTGATACAAATTTTAACTTCCTTGTTGGCTGAACTTGTAATGGAGGACTCCTGTTTATATAATGGAAAGGCTTAGTGTACTTAAACTGAGTCAAAGAATGCAACTTATTAAAGCAAGTACACCTGAATGAAATTGGTAGAGGATTGGTACAAATATCAGGCTTTTAAGTCTTATGAGTTTCTTTTCTTTTGTGCATGTTGAACAATGTAATATGTCTGAGCTATTTCTTTATCAGCGGCTGCCACTCCTGCATGATAGGTTTTTTTTGGTTGCTTATACTTTATTGCTAGCGCTACTTCGCTCCTAAATCCTTTTTTGTCTTAAGTTATTGGATTTTGTGGTGCGAGTATTAGGTCGCTTATCTTAAACAAATCTTTTGCAGTGATGAAAAATATTTACAGTTTCAAGTGGATGGAAATCTGCAGTACAAATGTGCCACATGCCGTGGAGAGTGCTACCAGGTTTGTTAAGTTTTGAACCTCTTAATATCTCGTCTCTTGGTAGTGATTGTGTGTGCAGAGGTGATTTCTTGCTAGTGCTTTCTTGTTCTTTCATTTCTTTTGATTGCTTTGTATGTTTGTTCTTTAAATAATTGGATTATTTTTATATATATCCAGGTAAAGGATCATGAAGATGCTGTTCAAGAGCTCTGGAGGAGACGAGATGAAGCTGATAGAGGTTTAATTGCAAGCTTGAGGGCTGCTGCTGGGTTGCCAACTCAGGAAGATATTTTTTCTATTTCACCCTACTCTGATGACGAAGAAAATGGTCCCATGATGCTCAAGAATGAATTTGGACGTTCTTTAAAGCTCTCTCTCAAAGGGTTAGTTGACAAGTCTCCAAAGAAGAACAAGGAATATGTAAAAAAACCTTCATATAAGAAATTTGCTAACAGAAAAGGATTAAATAGGACAGAGTCACATCAGCATGAGATTCAATCTTTAGGACACAGTTCGGATGATAACAAAAATGACAATTTGGAGTCTCATGATAAAGGAAGACCAGGTGTATATTCTTCTTCTATTGCAGGAGTTGTGAACCATGCTGAAGGAAACTGTTCTGTTAATCAGACTGGGGTTTTGAAACACAAATATGTTGACGAGGTGATGGTGAGTGATGGGGAACGGACATCTAGGATTGTTAGACTGAAGAATAAGAAGCCTCATGATTTGGATAGCGGGGATGATGCTGAAAAACATGCTATCAAATTTAAATCTGTGAAGGCCAAGAAGCTGGTTATTAATCTAGGTGCTCGAAAAATAAATGTAACCAATTCTCATAGATCTGATGCATCCAGCTGCCAAAGAGATCAAGATATGACAACTCCCAATGGTACCGTAGTCTTCTTTACTGCTATTGCCTTCATCATTTTTATTATAATCATTGGTGCTAAACTTTTCTCATAATTTATAGTGCTAGTGATTTGTACGAAACTATATACTAGGAATATGTGAATTAGTTAGCGCTCTTCTGTTTGTCTTGTTGTTCCATTTCTTATACTTTGAGCTCTATTCTGCCTGGCATGCTAATAGAATTACCAAGTAAATTGTGGGATCCTAGTGCTTTGATAGTGAATGAACTAAATGACAAGGGGTGCTTTAGTATTAATGCTCTGTAAATTGAAATGCAGATTTCCCTTTTTGTGGGTGTATTCTATTACAACCTATATATCAAACTTGTTGATTACATTGGAGCTATCTTTTTATTCTCTCATTTGGTGATTTACATGTTTGTGAGGTAGTATAAGATGGGGCAGTCTTGCTTTTGTTTAGAGAGATTCATTTAGGCTTGATAATAAGAATGTAAGAGAAGAGGCAAGTGTTCATGCAATTATATGCAGGTGATGGTCATTTAAAATTTCCATGGTGCTTCCTTTACAAACTCATTATATATTATGAAGACCTTGTACTATTGCTCTATTCTTTGTTTCAGCATTCGGTTGAGTATCTTTATGAAGTAATGTGTTAGGTTAGCTTCTATGCGCTTCTAACATGTCTTGCTATTTGTCAAAGAACTCCATCTTGTATGTCTCTGACATTAGTTTGGTGTTGCCTTCATACGAAAAGTAAAACTTTTAGCATCCAAAAATGATTGGATTGTGAACAATCTCTGCTTCTTTTCTTGAGCAGGCAGTGAAGATACAGGCCAACATCTAATGAGTGACAGGTTCGTGGGGGATAGACATGAAGGCAATGCTAGATTTGGTGATGGTAATGTGCTGCTGTTCCAGTTTATTTGCTGATAAAATTTAGTCCTCATGTTGACGATAATCGGTGTCTGTGAATGGGGGATCTTCTACTTATAGTTTTTATTAATACTATGTTTTACAACTTGCAGGAGATACAGTTGATCACTCTGTCCAAATAAGAAGTTTGAAGTTTCCTCGGAGGGAAGGAAATTTTATCAAGTTCGGAAAAGTGAAAAATGAAACTTCTAACTTAAATCCCAAATTTCAGACAGGGAGTGATGCTGATGGTGAAAAAATGGTTTCGGTTTCATCAAGTAAAAGAAGCATTGATGGATGTGGGACAGCTGTTGGGCCTGTAGATGAAGTCCCCACATTAAGAAGTGATAAGGTGTCTATAGGGAAGCAACTAGAAGTCAGGTCTGAGACACATGCTGAAAGCAATGATGATTCTGGTGATGCATCTTTGCCAAAAGACTCCAAAATTTCACTGAAGTTAAAGATTAAAAATCCTAATCTTTTAAACCAATATTCTCGAAAGCCTCCACCTGAGGAAGAAAAGAGTTCCATAAGGGGCCAAAGGTCAAAAAGAAAGAGACCGTCAAGCTTTATGGACAAATCACTTTTTAATGAAAATGAAGATATCACTCAAGCACACCAAGATAGTGAGATGCTGGAAGCTAGTTGGATATTGAAAAAGTTGGGTAAAGATGCAATTGGAAAGAGAGTTGAAGTTCACCAGCCATCTGACAATTCATGGTGAGTTATCCTTTTCATCCCTTTGCTTTGCAGGGGAGGGTGTGGAGTTATGGGAAAGGTAGAACATAGGAAGAAGTAGATTGCTGAGCAGACCATATTCTCCGTGGTCTGAACAATATTCTGCATGGGTCAATTTATGATGCACTCGGCCCCTGCGTCTGCATAATGTATGAACCATTCTTACATTTAAGATAAAAGGAAAAAGTCTTTGCTGTTGCATTGAGATGGAAACGAGTTTTAGAACCCTTCCTGTCCTAATGGGACTGTTGGAAAATTTGACTATGTTTTTGGTTTCTCTCTTATTGGCTGTTGATTATGACTTCCTAATCCAGGCATAAGGGAGTGGTCTCTGACACTGTTGAAGGCACATCGATGATATCAGTCACTCTGGATGACAGTAGAGTAAAAACCTTACAACTTGGGAAGCAAGCGGTCCGCTTTGTTCCTCAAAAGCAAAAGAGGTCACGTGAAGGTTGAAGCTGTTTCCCCGGTTGCTGATTATCATCACATCTGGAGACTTCTTCCATATTAGAGGTGAAGCAGCAGTCTCCATGTACAAGGACCGAAGATATTAAAGTATGTTCGGTTGTTGCTTGTAAATTGTAACGCTGCTGTTTTTTCGAAAAGCATTGTCTATTGGGGCTGGTCGCTAATTTATATGAAGAAATGATCCTGGTAAACCAGGGATTACTTTGAAGGGAGCATTCGTTCTTTATTCTTCTTTCTTTTTCATCCTTCCCATTCTCCACAACATGTATTTGGATACACATTTGATTTAGACATATAGGTGTAGTTTTTTTTTGTTTCTTTTCTTAGTATTTGCTTGGCTGTATTGAGGCATCTAGGTAAATATGCATGCCTTAGTGTTGAGGATCAGTGAATAGCAAGTGGCATTTGCCTTGTTAATTGTAGTTAGAAACTTACTTAATTGAGTCAATTGGGGCTAGGCCTCTGTTTTCCAAATTTAATTCGTCAAGGATTTGCTTGATTTCCATTGAGGTGGAAATTCTTCTGCATCAGGTAATGTTATAGACCACTCAAAATAACATTTGCAGGGGCCATATTTCATGTTTTATGGTTTGCATGTGCAATCTGAAAACGAGCAGTTCTTGAAAGGAAAATTCAGCTGGAAACTACCAGATTGTTGAGTGTTGTTATGCGGTGGAAAATGTTGGATCTTTATATATTATAGAGCTCTATGAGGATTCTCTGTTTCAATAGGACTTGGGTTTAGCCGACTTCTCAAATTTTGTATATAAGAATGAGAACCATGGTCCATGGGCAAATCCACAGCACATTTTTCCCAAATTCTTAACTACAGTGCTGTTGTTGATTAATTCATCTAACGGCAATGTGAAAACAAATGACACCCGACCCACTTGAAAGGCGGTGATACCCCTCGTCGCCTCTGTACCAGAAACAGATGCGCTACCCAGCGCGTATAACAGTTAAAATATAACTATCAATCCAGACTTGAGGCATTTCGAATTGTTTGTTGACACGGACAAAATCAAGGAAAACCTCTGAAAACCTCTGAAATTATTCCCGTCTACTCTTCCAATGCCAAACGACCTGTCATTTCTCCTCTGTTAGCAGCGGAAGAAAGCAATATTATCCGAACCGATTCAAGCATCGAAGCATCAATATTTGGAGGAAATAATTTAAAGTTCAACCGGTTTAACTGTTGGTTTTTTAATAATAATAATAATAATAATAATAATTAATAGATAATTAATGATAATAATAATAAAAATAATTTTAAAAAGAAAATTTATATTCATGATGTTGATATACATTTAAACTATAAAATTTAAAATTATTTTGCTTTATATAATTTTAGATTAATAAATAGCTAGCATTATTTTAATTTTTATTATTTATTCTATTGAAGACTAATATATTATTTATTTATTAATTTAAAATATTTTAAATTCAAATTTTAAGTTATTTTAATTTTAATGTTATGACTCATTTGGTTCATTACTACTTATGCGGTTTTCACGGTTTGCAATAAGTCTTATAATTTTTATCAAATTTCAACAATTCTTTTGTTGGTTTTTTAATAAAACTGATATTTTCTTCTTATGGTTTTCGGTTTCAACAGGTTCAATCGGCATGTCAGTTTGGTTCTAATAACATTGCAAGAAAGTCTTCCAATAAACGATATGTGTAGCGTGGGAGCATTGTATTTTATAGAAGGAAATTTTCTAACTGAGGCAGACAATTCTAAAATGGATAAAGAGCCAATTGCTTTTGAATTTATATGTATGGGTCAAATATTTATCTAATTTAAATTATTTTAATAAATAATATCTTGAATTTATATTCAATGGTTAAATACGTCCATTTTATTTTTTTCAGTAAATAACTTCTTCAACTTGTATCCAGAGATTTTTTAAAAAATGAAATTACATTAGATTTTTAAGCCTTAATTGAATTATAAAAATTAAAAAGAATATTTATTTTATTTTACTAATATAATATCTAGTGACACGTTATAAAAAAAATATATTTAGTAAAATTTAACATTTAAGGATTATTAATAAAAATAAATATTATTTTTAATTTTTATAATTAAATATTATTTTACTTTTTTAAAAAATTTAAATTAAATACATTTAACCTTTCAATACAAGTTCAGATGCTATTTATTAAAAGATTTAAATTAAATATATTTTATTCTTAATTATAAATTTAGGTCGTTATTTATTAAAAATATTAAATTAAATAAATATTTAACGCTTCGTACATAAGTTGGGGGGCGAATTGCCCTTTGTCCCTTCTAAAATTCAGAGAACACATAACAATAACAATAGCATAACCAAGCTAAAGCTAGAGAGAGAAAGCATGAATGCGCCAGACCGATACGAGCGATTCGTTGTTCCAGAAGGCACCAAAAAGTAAAGTTTTTCGCATTTCTCATTTCTCCTTTCTCTTATATTTATCTCTTTCATCGTTTTCTTTATCTTACTGTCTTCCTTTGTTAGGGTTTCATACGAAAGAGACACCAAGATTATCAATGCGGCGTCGTTTACTGTAGAGCGAGAAGACCACACTATCGGCAACATTCTTCGCATGTACTCATTATCTCTCCTTCCCTTCTTTTTTCTTATGATATTTGTAATTGTAGCTGAATTTAAAAGAAAAAATCGCTAATTTGAATTGTTGTAAACAAAAAAAAAAAAAAAAACAGGCAGCTACACAGAGATGAAAATGTGCTCTTTGCTGGTTACAGGCTACCTCATCCTCTCCAGTACAAAATCATTGTTAGGGTTAGTATCTTTTATCCACCGTGTAATTTCTTCTTTTCTTTAGCATGAAATGTGGGAGTGTACTCTTAAATTCAGGGTTTTAAATTCACTTTGCTTTTATAGATTCATACAACTAGCCAGTCTTCGCCAATGCAAGCGTATAACCAGGCTATCAATGATCTCGATAAGGAACTTGACCATTTGAAGAGTGCATTCGAGGTAACCACATTATCTCCTACTCTCACAGTAATAACGATGGTATTATTTATGTATATATGTCTATGTGCACAATGGAGTTTCTGTTGCTGACGTAAATCATATAGTTTGCATTATCATAAGCTTGATTTCAATTATGCTGTATCAAGCAAATTGTTAATTTACAAAGCTCAAGTCCTTGCAGTTTCAAAAATAAAGAAATTGTTCCATATAAAATTATATGTTGAAAAATCTATTATTTGACAAACTAAGCGATTAAAGTCCTGCGTAATAGAATAATTCAAGGACTAAAAAATAAACAATTGTTACAAAATTTCGATTGAAGTGTATTATAATCAAAGTGTGAGGGACTCAAGTGCAGTGCCAGTCATATATTTTTATGATTGAAGGACTAAAGTGTTGAGTTGTTAACAAAACTCAGGACTAAATGCGGTATTTTTTGAAAATAGCAGGACAGAAGTGTTTTAGGTGTTAAACCTCTGGTGGTTATTTGTTTTTTTCCCTTGTTTTTATCTAGGTGAGTTAAGTGCCTATGCCACTTTTTAGTGCCAAAGGTTGCCTTCTTTGCATTTTTAGGAGTGTCTTAGGCCTAAAGGTACTAAAAAGGGATCCTGGTACACCAGTAGTTGGAGGTGTAGTAGAGTTCTTACTTCTTATTGCGTCTGAGCATGTTTGTTGGTTCCTATCTTAAAATGAGGTCGGTGTCATAGACATGTTACACTTTTCATTTGGGTGCAAAGTTTGTTGGTAGTCAGACTTGTATATTTGCTTGCTGCTTTCCGCTCTAGTTTCTGGAATGCTTGCTTCTTTATGTTTGGGTGACAAAGTTTGTTGGGTTCTCGTTTGCTTGCTTTTCACTCTAGTTTTTTTATTTTATTTTGAGGAGGGCCAGGAAAAGTATTATCATTGTCGAGCATATTTGTTTCTTTTGTTTAAAACCTTGATGGTTGTTCTTCTAAAATAATTTGTAGGGTGAGTTGGCCAAGTTTTCAAGGGATTATTAAGCATGCGGGTGTTCAAGGAAGGCACTGTGGGTGTCAGTTGACAATGTTGTTTGATGGAAGTTAGTTAAAGGGTGATCTTGATTAAAGTTTGATATCACTGGATGTAATTAATGAAGGACTTGTAGCTGAACTTTGATTGTGGTAAATGATATTCAAGAGATAGCATGCTGATTCTGTTAATGGTTTAAGGTGTTAAATGTGAATGTCTGAGCACTTAAGGATTCTTGTTAACAAGACATGCCTAGTCCAAATGAGAGCAATTATCAGTAGTTTTTATGTAATGGTTGCAATGATGTTTTATCGAGACTTTAAGTAGATATAAATCTAATAATTGGAGCATAAATTTCATTTGATTTTATATCATCAGTTATAGAAAATTTGTAAACTCGCTATTTGTTAATTTGGTTAGTTAGCTACACTTGTATTTTGAAAAAATAAGAAAGAAAGAGAGAAAGAAGAAAATACAATATTGTTTTATATTTTGTAATAATAAAAAGAACAAAATTTCAAAAGAATTCAAACTTATTTTATTAGAAAGTGAAAAACCAATCAGGTTCTGTTTGTTTTGAGGTGATGCTGAAACACATTGGAGAGAAACTGGAGAACTTTTCTTTCGGCAAAATGCATTTTTAAGCTTTTGAATTTTTTAGTTTTATTTTATTGAACTCTTTAATTTTTAATTTGTTTCATTTAGTATAATTAAAGCAAAAATAAAAATATAAGAGCTCAATAAAATAAATAAATGTCTATGAAACATGTGTACATTTTTTTAATAAAATAAAAAATAAAAGTATAAGGTTTAATATAAAAAAATAAAAATCTTGGAGCTCAATAAAATAAAATTATAGCATTTAGAGGCTTAATAATGGATTTTGCCTTTCTTTTTCTTTAAGTAATGTTTTGGTAGGAAGCATAACGGTTGAAGAAACGTTAAAGATATGTATGGCATAAAAGAATCTGTTGCTACTTGTTAGGTCAAATTTTAGCTGCAATTACATTATCTATTTGAAACACAGTGAAGTTTTTCCATTCTACTAACTATAATTTACAATTAATTCTGGTTCTTTTCTATCTAACAATTCCAACTATCTCATTAGACATTTACATGATAGAGAAATCGTCGTCCACTCCCTTGAGTTCTCCTCTAAGGTGGTGTTGTTGGACGATTAAGACTGAGGTCTTCTGTGAGAAACTAGAACCGGATAGCACATCCCCTATGGGACCTAATTCTGGACACTGCTGCCAATCATTCATCCCAACTGTCAGTATTGAGTTCACCCTTCCTCCTCGTCCCACTATGATCAGTGCATACTGCCCTTCCAATGATTTCAGAGTTGCATAGGTCTCAGCTGAATTCGCAAGATGCTTCTCCATATAGGATACATGCCCTCCTGCGACATATCTTTCGTAGAAGTGAGCGAAACACTCGTCGTCAAGCTTCATCTCTGCTTCCTGCTCAGCTTGATTTATTCTGAAACCGCCAGCTCTTCTTGAGATTTGATCTGAGTTGTCATCCAGTAGAAATCTTATCACTGTCAACTTCACTCCTGGATGTCTAGCAACACGACCTGCATATGCCAATGCTTCTCTGTCGTCTTTGCCACCAATGAAGATGACTGCTACATGGAATGACCTTGGCATAGTTGATATCTTCTCTGCCAATCCAAGACCTCTATCTACAAGAATCCCTACTGAACATGGGGCATTTCTAAGAATCTGTTCCAAACCAGAAGAATCGTTAATAACATATTTGTGATTACATTGGAACTGTTACAGAGTATTTCGCGAATAAGTTAGAAAGATGAAGAATTTTGAACAAAGAGCTTACTGAATTTGCAATTTTACCTTGCGGTTTACGTAACGGAAACCAGGATGACCACCGTCTAATGTTCCATCAGAGCGTTGACTCTTGTGGAAAGGCAATATGATCAAGGAGATCATTAAGTCCTCCGCTAAAATGCAGATATCTTGTGCCATGGAATTAAAAGTTGAAAGAGCAAGCATTCTTCTGAGAGTGATACCATCACCATTTTCATCCACATAAGCTTGGATTGACTGAGTTATTTGATCTCTCATGTCTGTGACTTGCTTATCAGTTACTGTCACAGTGTCCACCCCATTACTCTGCACCAATGTGGCAGCTATTTGCTCTGTGAGTTCAACCATGTCAGTTGCATAAACCAGAATTCCAGGGTCAGATGTCCCTCTAGAAATCTCCATGAAGTTGATAGTTGAAGGCACATTATGCTGTCCATGAATGCATAGCAGGATCCGAAGCTCAGTTGAGGGATCAAGCCATTGAAGTGCCCTCCGATGAGTTGGTGCACGTTTCCTCGCTCTTTGGATGATTTCCATCACAATTGATGGAGTGTGTACGACAGTAAAGAATATCACAATAACCATCATACAGGAGACTGAAGTACTTGTAACTCCAAACTGGCATCAGTTAAACAACACAAAGGTTAGGTTTTCACTACTAAAACTGCCTGTTTGCATGCGTAAAGAATATTATTCCAGATTCTGCAAATTTAGTTGATAAATTTTGATCTCCTAGTCTTATGGTAGTACCTAGGCACCTATTTCATATGGAAGTTTTAACACGAAGGGCATATGATGAGAAGCAACCATACTCACAGTGCTCAAGAGAATAGCCAAGAATACATGGAAATGACCCTTTGCAGTCAAGAGCAATCCGAGTTCAGCAGATTCACGCCAATGATAACCTAACATTGCTCCACAAATGACTGTTCCGACCATTTTTCCAAATAATGCTATTACTGTAAGGACAGCGAATCTTCCCCATGTTGCCAATTGTCCAGGTTCAAATTTATGGAGATTAGCATGATAACCCATCCAAAAGAAGAAAAGTGGGAAGAAAATGGTTGTTAACAGATAATTGATTTTACCAACTGCCCATTTTGAGACTCTTCCCTCACTTGGTAGAAAGATTCCTGCCATGAATGCACTGAGAATAGGGCTGTATCCATAAATTGGCGAGGCAGTACAAACCATGACCATGAAAGCAATTGAGAGTACTAAATGTGAACCTTTCATAGGTTTCCCTTCAGGGTTTTCATTGTTTACCCAGTTCAGAAAAACAGGTGAGACTTTGGCTGCAAAAATTGTTTGAAGCAGCAGGGCAGAACTCATAGTTAAGGCTTTCGTGAATTGGGCAGAAATATCAGCAACTCTTGATGATGGAGGAATAAAAACATATCCAATGCAGATGAGAAGCATGGATATCATATCAGAATGCACTCCTGCTGCAATCACAAGCTTTCCTATATCCGATTTGCCTATTTTGAGATTGGTTATGATCCGAGTTAGGATGTGCGAGCCACTGCCGGAGAGGGTGATTGAGAGAGAAAGGGTAAAGCCTATATCTGCTTGTTTAGAATACTGCAGAAATGGGGTTATACTGCAAGCCAAAATGAATGTGGATACCATCCCTGCATAGGCTATTATTGCAGGCTGAGTTGGTGGTTTAAAGATCACATATGGATCCATTTCCATCCCTAACACAAACATATAGCAAATCATTCCAAATTCTGCCACAAAATTTAGTGTCGTTATAAACTTTTCGTCGAAAGAGTCCCGTACCCATGGTATGTTTCCAATTAGCAGTCCTATCTGCACAGAATCAAGATTAAACAGAACAGTATCACCTCAATAAGTTTTAAGATACATTTGAGAAAAAAGATAAATAATCATTTCCATATGTTCTAAATATGCCAATTTCCTGACATTCTATCCCTTGAGAAGTTTCTGAAGTATCAAAAAAATAAAAAAGAATTACTACATTAGTTTCTGGCTTTCTTAACTTGGTAGATTATGCAGACTTCTCTCTTTTTTTTTTTTGGGATTTCATTCTGATATGTTCCTTTGACATAAAGGATGAGTCTTGGTGCAGCAATTTTAATGTTCAAATGACAGAAACAACATTCTTGTAATAAAAGAAAAGTTGCATTCGTTAACCCTATCTGCACAGAATCAAGATAAAAAAGAACAGTATCAGAAACAGAATAAAAGAAAAGAAGAAAGAGCACTTACAACAATATCAGAAGCTATGCGAGGTTGAGAAAGAGGCCTAAGCAGATGGTGTAAAAGATGACTTAAAATAAACGTCAGGATGAGTCCAACAATTTTGCCAGGTCCATTTCTAACAGTATATGTTATAAAATTCTGACAAGTTGATTCCTGTGCTGGTGATTTAGGATTCATATTAGCCTTCTGGGCTGCCATTGTCCTTCTCTTTCCTTTCTTTCTTTTTCTTTCAAACCAGCACAATTCTTTTGCTTATAAAACTTCTCTTCTATTTTTGTTTTCTGTTTCATTGCAAGAAACCAATGTCAGCATTTTCTTTTTCTTTTCTCTTTCCCATTTGGTTTCTTTACCAGATGAGCTGAGTGGTTGAAATTGATTCACGTATTACAAGGAGAAACTGAAGCAGAGAGTTGAGGAAATTAAGCCATGTAAGTGACTCTTGAGGCTTACAGGATTGTGTTTGTAACTAAAAACATGCATTATAATGGACAAGGAAAAGAAGTGAAGAAGCTATCCACATGTCAAGAAATCTGTCTCAGAAATTCTTATACATACATTATTGGCAGAGTCATTGGCCAGTTGGTCCAATTTAGTTTAGATAACAGCTAATTTTACAGAATAATGAAGTTGTATATAATTTTCTTTTTTGAGAAATATATGCATGGAGACAAAATCTTTTTGAGAAAATAAATTATGTATATGATATCTATAATTAAAATTGTAACAAAAAAATATCTATATATGAAATGATATTTATGGGAGAAGATAACAAATAACAAAACAAATGCACACAATTCAAATTACTGTATGAGACAAATGAAATCAATACATAGATAAACAAATTAGTAAACACTACATCATTGGAAAAGTATACTTCCTTGAAGTTTAAGGGCATTAATAAATAATTTATGAATGTAGGTAATTAAGACTTTTTAAGTAGAAAAATTAAAATTTATAAATTTTCTTTTAATATTATTAGTAAGATTGAATTTATTGGTGAAGGTGTTAATTAGAAAGAAAGATAGAGAGGAAGGTTAGGATTTGCAATTTGAGAATCTCAGCAGAGTTGAACTCAAATAAAATGTCAGCAAGAACATATTTAGAATTAAAACTAAAATTAAATAAATTAAGATTTAATGTATTCACTGTATTCACTATATTATTTGCAAGTCATATAGAATGCTGATTGAGCCAAGAGAAGTGATGATTAAGTCATTGGCTGTGATTATAGCAATACCATTGCTATTTTGTTATTTATTTTGAAGGATTGAAAAATATTTATAATACTTTAAAAGTATATATTAGGAGGCCATTGCCCCTCAATGTCTTGAAGAAGATCTGCCACTGGATGTTTGCTTATGTGTTTACATGTTAGAAAACAATCAAATAACTCAGATGTGTCTTGGCTTCTTTCTTTAGCAAAGTGACTACTTTTCACATATAAGAAAATGCCATAGAAGTAAAAAAGAAAACATAAACCAAAAATCCAAATAGGCTCCTTACATGCCCTGCTTGGCTTACATTAAAATTAACAGTAGGTTCCATCTTCATAACTTGTAGAGACACTTCTTACTGCTTGACTTTTCCTGCAATCGTGTAAGTTTTGAAGGCAGTTCTGATGACACCAGAACCACCCCAAGTAATCTCAAACCCCTCAACAACATTTTCAAACAACAAATCCACACCTTGATCTTTAGCAGTATTGATAGCTGAACCTGATCTCAACAGCACCAGCATTCCCTTGAATGATATCTCTTTCGGCACGTCTAATGTTCTTGGCTGCCCACACCGACACTCGCAGAAGGAAATGGAAGTGTCTTTGTGACAATGAAAAGCATATTTTGCCTTTGGATCCTGGAAAGAAACCGATATCTCTTAGAAACACACCATATGAGGATCATAGTGTCCAAACAGCAATTATACCTCCTGGCTTTCACAGAAGATGCTTGACCTTAAGAGTAGGGTCTATCCAGATCACACCAATGTCAAGCTACTGATAGTCTGTACTGTCATCAATTGAATTTTAAGGTCCAATTAAGGATTGATGATGGAGTGAAACTCAAGGATTGTAGACAACATGGTTTATCTGCCCTTCACTCATGTCAGTTGCAATTACTTGGATCATAATCTTTGGTAATCTGCAGGGAAAACATAGTGACATTATAAACATGCACATTTACTCAATCAAAGGCCATCTAAACTGATCAATGAACCATCACTATAGCTCTTCACTTTAATTAATTGGAGTATACCTTGGTATCTGGGCAAATGCCATTGCTTTCATTTAGTGGCTGCAATCGACTCAATCTGTAGAGGGGAATGAAACTTTCAAAAGTTGTACCTATCATCATATAAAGGAGGAAAAAGAAGTAAATAGCATCGGTTGATTCTCCCCTCGGCTTATGCCACATCAATAGAAATAACTTACTCAGCTAGCGAGTCCCATTCCCTAACTTTCCCCAAATTAAATCCTAATTAAACCCTAATTGAACCCTAAAATCCCCAAATTGAACTTTCCTATTGAAGCTAAAGCACCGTTGCACAACTGTTACCCTCAATCTCTCCTTCTCATCTTGTCTTTTCTTCGAAAAATTAAATATTTGTCCTTGAACTTCATTACCTGTGATTTGAGTTGCACATTATTGACAAGGTATCGCACAATGTCTCTTGGATGGGGGTAAAAGGAAGAAAGCGAAAGACAACCGTGTACTATATTAATTTTATTGATTATTATTTTATAGATGTGTTTGGGCAAATAATCTGTATTGAAGACATTGAAGAAACAAATAATGCAGGGAGGATTGCAAACAAATGTTGCATTTAGATAAAAAAATTTGATGTAATTCTATTCCAATGTAAATTTATAAATTTAGTTATTCTAATACTGTATTGCTTTATGTTATATGTCTATTAATATGTTTCATAGTAATGATAAATTGGGTATTATTACTGTTTGGGACAAAATGACGGTCAAATTCTATGAAAATGAGGTTTTTCAATGGGAATCTAATGGACCTGTAGTTGTATTTTCCTATCGATCATAATAAAAGAATTTAATGGTAATGTTATTATATTTTCATTTCTCATTGGAAGTGGTATGGCTAATAATTTATTTTATATATTTTGATGTTAACAGCTCTTTAACAACAAAGGTTCTTGAACCTAGATATTCCTAATGTCAATGATTTCAAACTAAGGTAAAACTAATATTACTATTTGTTTCTTTAATTAATATAAAAATTATCTTTACACATTT
Organism: Ricinus communis; assembly: GCF_019578655.1. Taxonomy (NCBI): domain Eukaryota; kingdom Viridiplantae; phylum Streptophyta; class Magnoliopsida; order Malpighiales; family Euphorbiaceae; genus Ricinus; species Ricinus communis. The sequence continues at coordinate 13,354,740 of NC_063261.1, read as the reverse complement.
ATTTTTGAAATAAACTTTATACTTTTACAAATTGGCTGACTCCAGCAAAAAAATTGTAAAATTGCAAATTGAAAATCGTCCTATCCACAATATTGAAGCTGAAAAGAATGCTAATAGAAAAATAATTGTTGAGTTAATGTCTTTAAATATTACTATTGATAAGGTATTGATTGCAAGATGCATCTCTAATTTTGTAAGCAAATTATTAAATAATTAACTGTGTGTAATTTTAATTATTTACATATGATTTTAGGATATAAAATTCACGTGTAAGGAAACTATAAAAAATATCGATGTGATAAGTGATTGGTGGTATCGAGCATGTCTACGGTGCACAAATAGTGTTTAAAATTATAATGCCCGAGTTCAGTGTAATAATTGTAGAGAATTAAAAGATCTTCTAGTCTATTGACATGTATACTATTTTGATACATAATATTTAAATTAAATTAAAATATTTTGATAGGTACAAGTTGGTGACTATTGTAAAAGATAGTACTGGATTGGTAAAGTTTCTTATCTTCAATCATGCAACAACCGAGCTCATCGGCTTACCGGCATCAAATATGCTCAAGGCTGCAAAGATAAATTTTCAGTGTCTCTGTTAATGACAAGAATATTTGGAACGGAATTTTTTTTCCAAATTATGGTTATTACTAGAGCAGAAGACTCTTATGATTTTCATTTAAAGTCACTTATATTTTTAAGGACAATGATGAATCATGATTAACCGACTGAGTAGCACAACAAGCACTCCTACGGATTCGATGCTACTTCAAAGACCGATAGGAACTGAAGTTAGACAAAGTGTGAAAAGGGTACTTAATATTTCAGATGTTGGTGATAGCTCTTCAAAAGAAAAATCAAAATCCAATCAAGAAACTGATACTCAATCCATTAATGAGTTGCATTTGGATCTCTTATATGATAACACACCCGCTAAAAGAAATGCATTGACTAAATATTATAAACTTGCTAACTTTATAAATTCATTTACTGCTATATATATGCAGAGCTACCTCTTTATTATCACCTATAGATGATGAGTTACATTTGGGTCTCTTCGTAGATGATGCACCTAACAAAAAAATATGCATTGAGTAAATATTATAAACCAGTTAATATTATAAATTTATTTATTATTTGATTGTTACTGATTATATATATATTTAAATATGTAAATCAATCTGCGTAGATGACGACTGATGTGTTTAAATTAGTATTCGCAAGTGTACGAACCGAATGATAGTTCGAACAATCTCACCACGAGATTGATCTCACAAAGAATTGTAGAGCATATATTATAAAACTAACTATCACACAAAATATACTGAAAATAAATATAAACACTCTAAGCCAATGTTTTGATAATGATCTTAAGTTTAATAAAAGAAATTAAATAACCAAAAAATAAATATGCAACTAGAATAATTAATATGAAGTATATGGTAAAATAATATTTAGTCTAACTTTTACTTAGTAATCCTCTTAATTCTCTTAAGCCCAAATCTAACAAATGAGATGGTGATGCGCCTTTTTTCCTAATTCATTCAAGCTAATGATGCAACTTAGGTTTTTTATACCAACATAGAATAAAGTAAAGATGATATTTCTAATACTTTTAACCTAATGATTTTCATAACAAATATTACTACTAGATTGATATGATGGTCAATTAATAATAGTAGATGAAACTAATGAATATATGAAGGTAAAGAAATCATTCATTACACTCAATATATATAAGGATCATACATATGTAAAAGCCAAACTAAACACTTATAGAACTTAGTCTAACATACTTAATCCAATGATCATTGTAATTAAATAGAAAGATTTAAGATATATAAAACAAAAAAACTAAAACTCTCTCAAAGTTCAAAGACCTTTCAAGAAATGAAGAAAATTGGTCATATCTCTCCACGTCTTCAAAAAGCTTCTTTGATTCTTCGAAGAATGATGCCAGTAAAACTAGCTAGATGTAGAAAATGATGAACTATAGAAATTTCTGTAGAGAATAGTAGAAACCTTCTCTAGAGAGAATCGTAGTAGCCAAAAAACTCTCTGTTTTAATTAACCTCTACTCCTTATAGAGATCCCCTTGTTAGAGTTCTTTTCTCCGCACATAACTACTATAGTTATCCCTTACTGTCTTAAACAAAGTAAACAACTTAAAAGATAATTATCCACTAATTACAATATAATTACTTAAATTTCCCTTTTTGGGCCTTAATGAATTAAGTTAGGCCCAAGCTATTAATAGCCCACACGTTTGATTTTCGAGCCTTTTATAGCCGCAGTCCAATTAAAGTCGATTAGTACATTTTTAGCTCAAATTCTCCTCTTTGGCGATTATTTCCTGAATTTAGATAAGAAAATTAAGGTAAGGTAAAAACACATATTTTTACCATATTATATATAGAAATATATCATTAAAGCTCTAAAAATATCCTTAAATATCTATATACAATTTGGATCTATCAACGACTTTTAACTAAATAATAAAAATACAAAATCAATAAGTTTAAATAACTATGTTATTTTAAAATTTACGTGATAAATATTTTTATATTAATATTTTCTGAATTGCTGGCAGATAGTATCCACATCAGCCAAACGCTGCAAATATTATTCTATTGTTACATTTGTGGTGTATTATTCGGTATGCTTCTTGGACGATTTAATTTTCATATTGTGTCTCGCTTAGTCGTAAAGTAACGTATTTATACTTTTTATGCTCTAAGTTGTTTAAACACATTGCGCTGTTTTATATTTTAATGACTAAATTTCTATGTCTTATGCTTTTAATCTCTTATGTTGTTTATTTAGGTGTTAAATCATAGTAAATATGTAAATACTAATTATACTAATAAATATAAATAATAGATATTCGTGGCATTGCGCAGATAGTCGCCTAGTAATTTATATTTTATATATATAGTAAGTTAAAATATTAGATGTAAATTAATAGCAATAAAATAATTATAAAATTAATGTATTTGAAATAATCTATATATATATTTTTTATCAGACTGATACATAGATTTAAAGTCAATAAATAATTAAAAAAATTATATTCTAAAATTAATACTTACATTTTAATTCAATAAGTGATTACTTAAAAAGGCCATGCTCTAAAAATAACTTTTAATATCTTATATATGAATAATGATTGAAATTGCTTTATTTGCTCATATCCTAGTTTTTCTCTCAAATATCTTGAATGAATAAAAAAATGTAATAATTTAAAGTGATATCATTTTCTATGATATAAATTAAAAAAAAGAAATTTGATAAAATGAATTAAATTTTTTTCATTACTAACAAATCTTGTTGTGACCTAGATATCTTCTTCAATAATTAAGACTTATAAATTCACTTTATTAAAATGTATTAATTTTTAAATAATAAAAATATTAATTATCACATATATAGAAAATTTGGTTTCTTAAACAGTATATTAATTGATAAAACCATTTATTTATTAAAAATTAAAGAAGATCAATTGTACCATGAAAATCTTTTGATAACCCTAGTTTTGGTATAAAAAAAACTTTTAATATAAAGATGAAATATTTTAAATTATAGGCTGAGTTTGCTTACAATCTTAGGCCAATACAATCAAACGAACTTAGCTTAAAACTAAAATTAGGGCTATTTGGTTTAACTGTGATCAATGCAATTAGTAGTTGATGACTCATAGTTGGTAGTAAATAAATTAAATCATTGATAAAAATTTATATATGCGGTTGTTGTTAGTATGTTAAATGACCAATGATAGTATAGTTTATCTTCAAATATATTTTATTTTAGGCCTTTAGACTTTTGCGGAAGTTTGCTATTTTGGCTAATTTTTTAAAAATTATCAATTTAAGCATGATTTGGCCAATTAAATATCATTTTGGTCAAATTGAGTTGCTGGTCAAAATTAAGCAATGTGGATGCCATTTAGAAGATGAGAATTTAAAATTATACAATGTGTATAATTAATGTGGCATTAGGACCCCTCAATTAGATTTTTCATTTCCTAACCGGTGCAATGTCACTGTTCACGTTGCTTATTTTAACAAATAACTCAATTGGACCAAAATTGCATTCAATTGGCTAAATCATGGTTGAATTGATAATTTTTAAAGATTTGACTAGAATAGCAAAATTTCATAAAAATTTGGGTTATTTAAGCTATTAAATTTTTATTTTATTATACTATTTTTAATGATATAAATTAATAAAAATTTCTTATAATAATTAAAAATATTATTATTAATTTTATTTAGCTCAATTGTATTTATTATTAAGAATATCCACAAAAGTTATTTAAAAATTGAGATTAAAATTTAAATTCCAATAATAAATTTTTTAATTTCAAATACTATAATTGTAAATATCATAATTATTAGATTATCCTAGTATTTAGTTCAAAAGTTTTGTGCAGTTGGTAGTTGTTTCTCATTAAACAACTACATTTAATTGTTTAGTAAGACATAAACGTTAACAGTTGATAGCTGATTTATTCTCAATCAACTGTTGACTGTATTAGCTCTATTTTAGAGCTTTTTGTTTTTAACCAATAGCTGATTTAATTTTTTTTATTTATTCACAATCAACTATCAGCTGAAAATAAAAAGCTCTAAGAACATGTAATATTATTGAATATATTTAATTTATTTTAATATATATTCCTTATATAAAATGCTTATATATTTATATCTTTAGAAAAATAGAAATAAAAATTAGAGAAAATGGTTGCATATATGTTTAATATACATATAGTATATAAACAGTATCTAAAACTATTTTTTGATTTTTGCTTTGTACTTTTGGTATCTATGCACATGTAAACTTGGCCACCATTTAAAATATTTTGCCAATTTCTTAGAGTAAGTATATTATCAAACATCATCAATGTAAAATATAATTTTAGTTAATCTAATTTATTAGCTAGCTCAAATGGTTGTTTTATTATTTTCCATACATGGATACTACTATTATAAGAGAAAAATCAAATTAAATTGAATAACTAGCCAACAAGTCTTGAATTGATTTTCTATGTCATCTCATTTCTTTACTAGTTGTATAATAATCTATTTTTTCTTTGATCGTCTTATAAATTCATTCTCCTCTTTCTCATTCTTCACTATATATTTCTAAACATAGAAATGAAAAGGAAACAATAATATCTGCACCACTATACATAAAAATTTCTACCATATCAAAATAAGAAAGTTACAAACAAAATTTCTCTCTTCTTAAACTTATATGAAAATTAATATTTATATACATATTTTGATATCTTTCATAGTATGTGTATACTATTTTGATATAATATCAAACTCATCAATATCATACCCATTAAGCCATCACTAAAAATAAAAATAAAAATATATATATTTCTCAGAAAAAATTTATCAAACACTTTAGGTGCCTGTTCAAAGATTAGTTGCAAAATAAAAAAATCAAAGACAAGTTATGTGGAAGAAGAATAAGTTCTTGAAAATTTTAATATGGGCACAACAACAAATGCATATGTGATTTAAATCTTTTATCTCAAAATATGCAAGGAATGCATATGCTGACTGTTAATTCTAGTAATATCCTTTGAAATTAAGTTGCAAAAAAAGTCTAATTCTATTAACCAAATTACTAATCACTACCTTCCTCCACATCATCACTATTTTCATATTCTTTTCTGCTCTCCTCAGTGTCCTTATAATTGTTTATATTTTATCAAACACTTAGACTACATTCATTATAATATGAAATCCAAAATCACAATCTTTAAACAAAATCGATTTCAACCCAAAACATCACTTTCCTCTCACTTTCTTTACACTTATCTCATCAAAATTCAACAATTGCAGTTAGAAATTATTTAATTTCTTGTATTTTCTCAATTTTCACATAAAAGCACATTAGATTTTGAGACACATTGTCAACATAAAACCACAAGTCAATCAATAAAATATTCTTCTATGCCAAGTAGCCTATTAAAAGAAATTGAAAAAGAAAATTAAAAAGACAAATTTATGTCTCTTAGAGTCTTGGCTCCCCACCTTAACATCGTGAAGAATAGCTACACCATAAAAATTGTCCACAAAAGAAGACATATAATAAATTGATACACAAGTAATTTTTTTTTTTAATTTATAACTATTTTTACTTATCATATTATGTTGAGAAGAATTCTATTTCTCCCAACCCTACAATGAAAACCAAGCAATAAATATTTAGGGCCACACTTCTACCCTTTGTTACACTTCTACTCTTTGGTATTATATTCCCCAACTATACCGTATACAGAATAATTTGTATACCTATACATAGTATGTATCTCGTAACACCTTCCTCAAGTTGGAGCGTGTAAATCTCGGACGCCCAACTTAGCCAACAAAAATTCGAACTGAGACTTTTTCAAGGCTTTTGTGAATATGTCTGCTAACTGAACCTTCATAGAAATATACAATGGATCAATCAAGCCCTCTAAAATTGCATCTCTAACAAAGTGGCAATCGGCTTCTATGTTTTTAGTGCACTCATGAAAAACTCGATTGTGAGCAATATACAAAGCCAACTAATTATCACAATAGAGTCTCATTTCCTTCTTATGATGTACTCCTAAATCTCCTAGTAGTTGCTTTAACCATTTTAATTCACACGTAATAGATGCCATTGAACGATATTCTGCCTTTACCAATGATCGAGACACAATGTGTTGCTTCTTGGTTTTCCAGGAGATTGGAGAATGACCGAGCAACACAAACCATCCACTCAGCGATCTGCGGGACACCGGGCAACTAGCACAATTAGAGTCACACCATCCTTCCAAACTCAGCTCACTATCTGCCCTTAGCAATACACCTTGCCCCGGATTCTTCTTCAAATAACGGACAACTCTCAAAGCAGTTTCCTAATGTTATTCCGTGTGGATCCTGCAGAAACTAAGACAGAATGTGAACAGAGTACGCTAAATTTGGCCTAGTCACGCTGAGATAAATAAGTCGATCCACCAACCGCCTGTATCGCTCTGCATTTCCGAGCAGTTTCCCACTGGCTAATAACAATCTGTGATTAGACTCCATAGGAAATTCTGCTGGCTCTGACCCCAACAGACCCGACTCAAATATAATATCCAATGCATACTTCTGTTGACAAAAATACCTTCCTTATTCTGTGCTACCTCGAGCCCCAGAAAATATCTCAAAGGGCCCAAATCCTTCATTTTAAAGCACTTCCCAAGATAATCCTTGAACACTGTTAATGCCACTTTATCATTTCCTGCAATTGTCATATCATCCACATATACAAGAACATTGATCTGGATTTTTCCCTTAGTCATCGTAAACAAAGAGTAATCTGAATAAGACTGTTTAAAGCTATAACTCTTTAGTGCCAATGTTAGTTTAGCAAACCAACATCTAGGCACCTGTTTTAATCCATACAACGACTTCTTCATTCTACACACCATATTCTTGTTGTCACTTTTTTCAAATCCCGGAGGTATCCTCATGTAAACTTCCTCTTCCAGATCACCGCGTAGAAAGGCGTTGTGAACATCCATCTGATGTACTTCCTAACTCTTGATCGCTACAACTGCCATAAATGTCTGTACTGTCACCATTTTTTCCACAGGGGCAAAGGTCTCGGTATAGTCAATACCCTCTACCTGATGGTTTCCGAAAACCACAAGCCTTGCCTTTAATCTTATTAAATTTCCGTCTACATCTCGTTTCTCCGTATATATCCATTGACTAGCTAGAGCTTTCTTCCCAAGAGGTAACTCTTGCAGCAACCATGTTTCTTGATCTTCTAACGCTCTAATTTCCTGTGCCATAGCTTGTCTCTAACCTTCATGTTTCACTGCTTCTCTAAATGTTTTAGGTGGTGTGCCTGCATTCACAGCTACTACAAATTTTTTGTAATTATTTGAAAACTGTTTACAAGATACATAATGCGAAATAGGATAAGGAGTACCTAAGGTGGTCGACAAAGGGAGCGATTTTTCAGACGGACTTTTCTTTTTCATAATTATATGTGTAACGAAACCTTGGTAGCGAGAATTTAGAATCTTAACTCGTTTCCTTTCTCCCATATCTGCCTCTATACCAATTTTATTTGTACGAACCTCCACCTCTTTAAGACCAGTACTGTCACTGCCAGAACCCAGTAGCACACTAACCTCATCTGCTTCGCCTCCCGTTACACCACCTCCTGCTGTTCCCATCTCCTCCTTGCTACCAGCAGGTTCATCGTGACCCTACCAATACTCAAATTATCCTCACTGTCCACTGCTTCATCAAGCTCATCACAATGCAGGCTCGCATCACTTCCTACGGTCTGAGAATCCCGGTCCACATTGCTCCCAGCCAAAGGAAAGACATGTTCATAGAAATCAACATCACGTGAAATAAGTAACTCTTTTTTTTCTAAATCATACAACAACCATCCCTTTTTAGCAAACGGATAACCCAGAAAGATGCATCTACGACTCCTACTCTCAAATTTGTTCCCTTTCGATTTTTGATTATAAGCATAACACAAACATCCCATCACTAGTATTGCACTTAAATCAGGTTCCTTTCCAAACAAACATTCATACGGAATTTTAAAATCAAGTACACTAGAAGGCGTACGATTAATTAAATGACATATGCTGCCATCACACATTTCCTCCAAAATATCATTGGCAAGTGTCCTTGGAAACGTAGAGCACGTGCTACACTGAAGATATGTTTATATTTACGTTCTACCTGGCCATTCTGTTGCGCGGTACCCACACAACGTCTCAAAAATCATGCCATTCTTCACAAAGTAATTTTTTAGACAGTTAAACTCGATTCCATTATCACTACGAACTCGTTTGATTTTCTGATCAAACTGTCATTCTACCAAGGCCACAAAATTCATAAATGAAAATTCAACTTCTAATTTATTAAATAATAAATAAACCCAAACTGCTATCGAATAGTCATCAACAATAGTCAAAAAATAATATGCCCCACAAGAGGACGGAGTCCTATATGGTCCCCAAAAATCACAATGTGCGAATTCAAAAAGTCTACCAGCTCTATTGTTACTAATTGAAAACTCTTTCTAGGCTACTTTGCACGATAACGGACATCACAACCATCTTTATTCGACCTACTAGATAGACTCACATTAGGAACCTTCTTAAGCACAGTCTCTGATGGATGTCCCAAGCGCTGATACCACAACTCCATTGAGCTTCCACAACAAAGAGTTAGAGTCCAAGCTCGAGGCATACCCCAGAAAAAGAAAAGTCCATCTCCATGTTCACCCACTCCAATCAACTGCCTCGAGGTTCGATACTGTACAACGCACAATGTGTTAGTTATTTGAACAGTATAATTCTTTTGATCCAACAACTGTATAACAGAAATTAGATTACAATAAAATTTGCGAACAAACAACACATTATTAATTTTGAGAACCCTGGCAACACCACACTCCCTTCATGAGTAGCTTGTGAACTACTACCATCTGGCAAGCTTACAAGGCAGCAACTAATTTTTCGCACATCAATCATCCAATCTAATCTCTGGTTACATGGTGCATTGCCCCTGTATCAAAAATCCAAGAATACTCACTAGAGAGTCGATCCTTGGGTGTCGGCAGATTGAGAAGATTAAGAATGTTTTGCCATTATTCCGGAGTTATGTTCGACAATCCAGCCTGCTCCACGGTGCTAGACGGGTGTCCCTGGGTCTGTTGTTGTTGTGTCGAGGTGCTAGCAGTGGCTTTGTTTGCCCTGGCAGCCATGCCTCCTCGCCCTCTCCCCGCCATGACACCACGTCCTTCTCTGCCTCTACGACCAAGCCCGCGGCCACCACGAGGTCGATCTCCCCACCAATCCAAAAATCTATGAATTTGAAAACACATGCTTTCATTATGTCCATCACGATTGCAATTAGCACAAAATTTTTCAGAATGAGCAGTAAATTTTGGTTTACCTCTAGGGTCAGATTGAACCCTAAAAGCCATGACCATCTCATGATCGTCCTTGTGACCACCACGCAAACGTTCTTCTTGAGCCATAATTTGGTACGCACGGTCCATAGAAGGCAGAGGATCATGATTCAAAATTTGAGACCGCACCAAAGCATATGCACCATCTAAACTAACAAGGAACCACTGAAGTTGATCCTCCCGCAAGTGGGTCTGATATTGGGTGGCCAGACGACACCTACAACCGCCACAAATGCACCCATTGCACGTACACCGGGGCAACAGCTCGTCAAAGATTTTACTCAGCCGCCCAAAGTATGAAGCCACCGATTCCGTTTTTCCTTGCTTGCACTCAGCCAAAGACGTCTTTTGTTGACAGATACGGGTGCCATTAACTAATAGAATTGCCTCTCTAGAGCAACCCACAACTCATGAGCATCTTCATAGAATGAAAGCGTCGTCCGAATCGAAGGCTCGATCATGTTCATAAGCCAAGCCACCAGCATCGAGTGCACAGTGTACCAGTCATCCAATTTGGCATCATTTTTCGTTGGCTTGTCGACGATGCCATCCAAGAACCCGAACTTGCGCTTCACTCGCAAAGCTATGTGTACAGTCCTCGCCCATTCGTCGTAGTTGTCTCCATTCAACTGAATCAGAGTAATGAGATTACTGGGATTGTCTGAGGAGCCTAAGAAGAAGACATCGATCTTCCTATCATTTCCAATGGCATGACTGGAGGAAGATTTGTCGCCGTCGTTGGCCATATCCTTAAAATCGCAGAAAGGAAAAAAAACTTAGGGTTTGGAGTGTCCCCAACGACGCGCCTCTCTTCGAATACGTGTCTCGAAAGGAAAAAAAAAATTTTTTGGACCCCGAAATAAACTGCATTTCCTTTGGATCGATCCCGTGACCTGTGGATTAAGAATCCACCACATTTCCGTTACGCCGCTCACCTTGCTCTGGTACCATGTTGAGAAGGATTCTATTTCCCCTAATCCTACAATGAAAACCAAGCAACAAATATATAGGGCCACACTTCTACCCTTTGTTACACTTCTATCCTTTGGTATTGTATTCCCCAACTATACTGTATACAGAACAATTTGTATACCTATACATAGTATGTATCTCGTAACATATTAAGAATTGGTATATATCTATATATTGCTCATTGAATGCAAAAATAAATAAATTATAAGATGTGTTTGATTATATTTATTAAAAATTTAAGACTATTAATATTATGCTTGTTTAAAAGGGAATCAATGAAAAAAAATTACTTGAATTTCTTTTACTTAGTTAGTGTGGTAAAAAATTGGCGATGCAAAATATTCTATTATAAGAAAAACCACTTTACTGTGTAGAATGAAGCATAATGCACTGTAAATTTTATTTTTTATCAAAATAAATAATATTGGAAATTAAAATTAATGTTAACATAAGCAATACATATTATAAGCAAAACATACTAATTATAAATGTAAATAAACTTAGTAATATAAAAGTTCTAATAATATAGCTAATTTTAAACATATGTTGCTCATATTGTTGATGGGCTATGAGTTAAATACATGTAAGGCTTTTCATTGTAATTACTATAGAACATATATGAGACGACACTGTTTTGATATATGACCCATAGTTTTATAGGGTATTCGGTAGACCTAGCCATGGGCCGGTTTAGAACCGAAATCGAACCGGTCAAACTCGGAATTGAAACTGGTCAAACCTCGAAACCAGTCAAATCCAAAATCAAAGGGGTTGGTTCAACATGTACTAACCGACAGTTTCAGTCCCAAATCGCCCATTTAAAAAATAAATTATAATAAATAGTAAATATATTTATTAAATTATAATTTAATTTATTATTTCAATAAAGAATAATTTCTTTTAAATATTAATAATAATACGTATAATAACAATTATAATAACATAAATAATATTAAAAATATTTGATAATGAAAAATGATAATGAATAAAAGGTTAACAATAATAATAAATAAATAAAATTCATAAAGAAAGCAGATGATTCGTCTAAATCCCAATAGGATACATATGTACCTTAATTTTTAATAGATCTGTTCATGGGCCTGGGTATCCGTCTGGCCTGCCCAGACCCGCACTCCTTGGGCCGGGCTTGGGATTTATATAAAAACCCAAGCCTGGCCCAGCCCGGCCTGGCCCGAGGTCTAATTTAGTTAAAAAAAAGAAATGTCATACCTAGCACTCAAACTTGTGACCTTCAGCTTATAATTGAGTGTTATAAACCACTTAACTACCTATTATTCCTATTTATAATTTCCATGTTATTAATAATATCAAACCCTAAACAACCTTGTTGTACATTGCAGAACCGAGTCAGACCCGACCCGAACCCGCCTAGGCCTAACCTCTTTATACAGGTTTAACAATTGGCCGGGCCGAGCTTTTCAAAAAATTTCAGGTTCGGGCTTGGGCTCAGAGATATTAAAAAATCATCGGGCTTGGGCAGGCTTAGGCTTGTCCAAAATCAAGTCAGACCCGGTCCGAGCCCGCCCAGGCCCGGCCCATGAACAGGTCTAATTTTTAGTAACAAAATTAAATTCAAGTTTTTTTATTCTTTCTTAAAAGAATTTTAAAAAATTATATATATTTTTTAATATGTCTGAATCGAACAAACTAAAACTGTGAACTGAAACCGTTCAGCTCCAAACTGGCACTAAACCGTTCAAGGGGCGATTCTGGTCAGGTTCCAATTTCCATTGAACTATGAACCGGCAGTTACAAACTGGAACCGAGGATTCCTGAATTGTAGCAACCCCTGGTATTGAAGTAGTTTTACCTATGGTTTGAGTAGTTGAAAGAGTGTTTGAGAGATGGGGTAGACACGTGTTGTCAAATTTTAATACAATGACAATCCAATCCAATTTGGTTAAAGGGCTTTTGAAGCATTAAAGAATCTTTTATGGGTATTATATAATAGTAAATGTAGAATAGATATCTGAGGACCCTAGAGTGGTCTGACACATATTTCAAAGGATGGTGTAAAGACATTTAGAGACAATTAAATACAACTTTTTGTGCTAAGGGTGTGAAGTAGGCAGCGTGGATATTACTGTAATTGACATATGCATGTAACAAAGTAAAAGGGCTTGTGTTTTGACGAAAATATTGATGTGACGTCGTTCTCGTGAGCTGATTATGCGCGAGCCAAGGACACGCATGTAATCTCCGACTTTTGCAATTCAATTAGAGAACACTGTTCATAGTGTTTCCAATTTTATTATATTACGATAGATTGTAGTTTCAATTTAACAAGACATGTAGTTTCAATTTAACAAGACATGTAGTTTCAATTGATTTCTAAATTATAAAACTGCAGGGAATTAAAATTGCAGGTTAGGACCATGGATTTGATGCTTAACCTCTCTCTCTATTAATTAAAACAAAATAAAGAAGCAGAAAAAGTGTGAACACTGTATTGTTGATTTCTACTTTTTGACTAAATCAGACAGGAGGAGGTGGCAAGTCTAATAAAAGCCAAAACCCAACACAGTCTTCTGAATCTAAGTCCTCTTGAATGGCAAGGAAATGTAAGCCTCCACAAGTTTTTTTTGCTGCTTCCCAGGCCTCAGCTTCTGCTGTTGTTACTGGATTTTTCTTATAGGTAGCATAAATATAGCGGGTGGAGAGTCCAACTGATAGAATCAAGCAAGCACGAGATGTGTCCGCTTCTATCGAACACACTTCCAGTCCATTCATCCAGGCTGCAACAGCACATGGAAATGTTTAATTGAATTTTCAATCATAGAAATATAACTGAAGGTATGCTTAAAAAGAGTGGTGCATTCAAACATCACAAGTATTTCAAGATTCTCATGAAATGAAGAAAGTGGTGAAGCTTATAGAGGACACGATTCCTGCTTATAAGAAAGAGAAATCATACCAAAATGAAATTATCTTTTTATGTCCATATATGGATTGATTTTACCAAGAAAATATTAAAAAGAAAAAAATCAAACCCAAGATTTCTTGCACCACCAATGTGACAACTAACATTGCAGTTCTGTCTGTCTAAATGTGTGCTCCTTGTCAATCTAATACGGCCTCCAACTAGGCCTTGGAACTGACAATGGAGACCATTGTGATGTTCACAACATAAAAAATAATGATATTTAGAAGGCAATCCCCGTAAAAACTAACTGCATCAGAGGAAACTTGCTTTTAAGATTTGTGACAGGACATCTGCTTCAGGTCTTTCATTTATTATCACAAAAATAATGTTCGTGCATATGATGTTCAAAAGAAGCTTGCTGGTTCTATGTTGGCCACCTTTTTTTAGTACTTATATTTGTCTATGAAAACTTGATCCTAGTATAACATGCAATAATCAATTCTCTCACAACAGAATTAAAATGTTGCTGGGATGTGGTATTGAGTAAACCTGTATCCAGGGATAGGTTAACAATTATATGAAATAGTGATTGACTATGATGAAACAAATATATTTGAAAATGAAACAGGATAACTTGCTTTTATACTACATGAAGAAGTTAGAGGGAGCTACACCTGCCAATGGTTTAGCGCGCGAAGATGCAACAGCAAGTCCTGGAATCAAGGTTTTCTCACCAATTTCAATTCCCAAGAGATCTAAGTCTAGACTTGCCCCAAACATGAATCTTGTTTCCAGTGATGAGACTTCCTCTTGAACAGCTGAGCATAGGAAAATATGGACAGAATGGTTGATAGTTCAGTGCAACTTTTCAGCAAAGAACTTGTCAAGTTGAATATAAATATCTGATTATTTCTGCAATCATATCCTATGTTCAGATTGAAAATTGAATTTCTAGCGAAAGCAGGAGATCCATTAACCTATACGGTATTATAGAGAGCTAGAAGTGCAAATCCCACCCTCAATTTACCTGAGAAAGGTAATTGGACAAAGGCCCATTTCTCTCCAAACAGGTTCTCAGGAAGTTCCATGGGAAAAGGATTATCCAAAGCCAGGAGTGGTTTAGATCCCTTTTGAAAGCCAGGATGACGAGTATATACAGTCTCATATCGTTCTTCCAACCATAAAAGCAATGATAGGCACTGTAAAACAAAGCAAAGCAAATATAGGCAGTCAGGATATGGAATGTGGCAGTTGCTAACTAGAAACTCTACAAACCAAAATCAAGGATGGGCTAAATAAGTACAAGGGCATTAAATTTGTGTAATGTTTGTTGCTTGGAGTATCATATAAACTTGAGTGCTTGGATACAATTAGATTCCAAAGCAGAAAATTCACAGATGAAATGAAACAGAATATTCTGGAGTTGAAGAAACTATAAAAGTTTACGTACTCATCTCAGCAAGACCCTAAATTCTTCCTACCACATATTAGAAAGGGGAAACTGAAACACTTCTACTTGAATAGCCTTTAATGCACAATGCCAATTACACTTCCTAACAAGTGAATTAAACTAGTAGCAATAGCAGAAAGGAATATATAGGTTCGCTTACACCATCTAACATTCTGTAGGGCACTAATACATGGTTAGAAAAATTAAGAAAAAAAAATTGCTTGCCATGACACAAAAACCAAAATACATACCCGTTTACTTGGAACAGGCTTTATGTTCAGCTCTTTGCAAGCTTTTGTTATAATTGTCTGCATCTGTGATCTGTAAATCAACAACAAACAAAACCAATTGTTCTTATCAAATAACATTATCAAGAAACACATAGTTACTTACATGCAATATACAAATTATCATAAGAATAATCACCTGAAGAACCGAATTTTTTCTGGCAAAGGGACACCAAGATCCTCACTAACGGAAACAAGAGCATCTTTTAAAGTGATACTATTAATAACATTATTAGGAAAATACTTAGTGAATTGAAGTGACAATGAATCATCACAAACAACAAGCTCCCACACTTTCTTGCCTCTAATATCAAGAATAGGCCTAGAACAAAAATCCAATTCCCATTCAACAATGCTATCCGGATCAGTTTCTGGGTCTAGATAGCTCACTTCTGCAGTCGGGTCATCATCAACTTCTTCTTCCTCTTCTTCATTATCATAGTCTTCAACTTCCACTTGTTCTTGTGTTGAAACTGAGAGTTTGGATTGGAAATGGAGCTGTTTTTGGTGTGTTTTGGGGGGTTTTTGAGAGACAGGGAAGTAGACTTTTGTGGGTTTTGAAAAAGAAGTGATTTTGGAGATGGGTTTGTGAGGGATTCTTGTAGGATTGAAGCTAAGAGTAGCCATTGGAGCTCTGTGAAAAGAGAGCTCGAGTGTAGGTGGGTTTGTTAGTTATTCATCAACCACTCGTATCCGTTGGTTGTGGGCTTGGCACAAGATAGGATTAGGCTACTTCATCAGAGGTTTTGTAGGTCCATGCCCCCATTGACCTTAGGTGAAAAAAACCATTATGGGTAGGGAGTTTAATTGCTAATATATTCAATAATTAATTAGGATGTATTTGGCATTCAAGTTAGATAAGCATTTTATATTATCATTTGAATTTTGAAAATTATTTTTTTAAAATAGATAATTGATATTTTTTTCAAAAATATATTTAAATAAAAGAATTTATAAAAAATTTAAAATTTAATATATTAGATTAAAAAAAGTTCCAAACATACTTTCCCGAAAAATTTCAAATAATAAGATCTAAGACCATAAATTCTAAATGGTTAACTTTAATGTATTTACCTAAAATCTAAATTTATAAAATATCATTTATAATATTATAATAAAGACATATTTGCTTTAGCTGATCAATACAGGTTGGTAGTTGATAGATAATAGACGACAGCCCATAAATTAAACCAGTTGGTAAAATATTTAGTGGTTATTGTTAGTATAATAAATGACCATTAATGTTATAATTATTTTTAAATATATTTATTTTATTTCACTATTTTTAATTATACAAATCAATAAAAATAACTTATAATAATTAAAAATATTATAATAATTTTTTTAACACAGTTGTATTTATTAGTAACAATGTTTATAAGATTATTCTAAAATTAGGGATTAAAATTTAAATCCCACTAATAAATTATAAATATCATAGTTATTTAATTATTAAATATAATTTTAAAATAATAATTATTTCTTATGAATTAAAAATTAAATAATTATATAATATCAATTAATATTAATAGAAATAATGTTATTCAAGTAAATAAAAAAATAAAATTAGTTATCAGCTCATAAGAAAAAATCTAATAACCTATATGGTTCGGTTAATCAATGTGGCGAATAGCTGGTGGCTGGTAGCTAGTAACTGGTAGCCGATTAATGAATCTGTTTAATAAAATTTTATTAGCAGTTGTTGTTAATATGTTAAATGACTATCGAATGTATAATTTATGATTAAATATATTTTATTTTATTATATTATTTTTAATAAAATAAATTAATAAATATAGTTTATAATAATTAAAAAATATTATAGTTAATTTTATTTAATTCAATTTTATTTATATTAAAAATATTTATAAAAATCATTTTAAAATTTAAATTCTATTAATGAGAAATTTATAATCTCTAATGCTATAATTATAATATTATAATTATTTAACTATTAAGTATAATTTTAAAATAATAATTATTTATTATAAATTATAAAAAATCAATTATATGATATCAACTTAAAGTAAATTATAATTAATAAGTTTTAATAAGAATAATGTTGTTCAAATAAATAAAAAATTCAAATCAACTATCACCTGATAAGAAAAACTCTAAAATGGAACAGATACGGTAAGTAGCTGATGAGACTAAATCAACCATTAGCTATTGATTCTTAATTATTTACTGAATTTTAATATAATTGTTTAATGAGAAACAACTATCAGCTATACAAAATCTTTGAACTAAACACTCTTTAATATATAGTTAATAGAATGAGCAACTAATTATAACAAAATCAGTTATCAGCTGCAGCTGATACTTAAACCTTATCAAATACGTTTAATACAACTGTTCAGTGAAAAATATCTATTAATTGCACAAAATTTATGAACTCTATAACCATACATGCCATAAAATAAGTTCTTAAATTTTACTTTAAAAAATGAATCACTTGAAAATATTTAAAAGAAAAATTTAAATTCATATTTTTTAAAAAAATAATTAATTTTTTTGTTATATAGCCTAAAATTTATTAGACATCTAATAAATAAATAAATATTTTTTGTAACATAAATAAATAAATTTGTTAGCTCTTGTCACGATTGATCGTAAATAACTAATTTAGATGTCACGTGAAATTTAAAATTAATTATATTATTTTAAAATTAATTAAATAAGTAGATAAGATAATAAAAGTTTTAAGTTCGAACATTATATATGCAGCTATATGATCCAATATATGCAGCTATATATGATCCACTTGTAAGAATTCTGTTCAATACATTCTAAATTAATTTTAAATTTCAATTTTTCTATTTTTATTTGGAACTCAAGAAATAAACAATTGGCCTGGAATCAGATTTTTAACTTTCAGTTATCACAGCGTGAAAATATTATCTATGACTCCTTTTTTTTTTTTTTTTTTGCAAAATCATTTTTTAATTTCTTGAAATTTATTTTTTAATTTTAAATGGTTTATTTTGCAAACATATATTTGGTTTGAAACACAAAAGTAGTACGGCAAGTACAAGAAGAGCAAGAATTCCAAAGTGAATGATTTGGTACCACTATTTAATTTTGGCGGATAAGTTTATAATATAAAAACTATAAAGCCTCTTAGGTCCCTCCTCCCTGAAGAAAGGCTGCGAAAGCTCCCTTCCACATTTGCTGCGGCCGATATCGTCCTTCGTGTAAACCCTAATCTCTCTATCTTCACATGCATACAACTCACCAGCACAACACAGATGCATTTATACCTGCATTACTTGTGTTAGTTATTGTGTAGAACTTGTGCACTCTTCCTGTTTGATGAAATGCCTACCAGATTCTCTCCTTTCCTTTAGTTATTCTTATTAGCCAAAAACAGCACATCGTAATGTTCGTATAATTGGGTTGCTATTTTTCTCTGATTAGAGTAAATTATTATTCTTGAATGTATGTTTACTTTCTCAATAGGGAATAGTGCTGGTACAGTAGTTGCAAAAAAAGACACCTTGTTAGTGTCTGTAATTGAATGTGATTTAGTTTTATTAATGAATGAATAGGTACCTAAAAAGGAGCAGGCTTTGTCTGATTGATTAAAGGGATGGTGAAGTTCACCGGTTATTGTTCTTTGATTTCTTCATTTACTCCATTTCCTTCTATTATTCTTAATAAACATCACAGATTATCATTAAATTTATGTTTCAACAATTCAACTAAGTCAAGAAGCTTCTCTGCTTCTCCTCAAAAACTTCAACTGCATGCAAAAGCTGAGATGGGTGTTGGCCGATATCATCCTCCTTTGTTTAGGTTAGTATGTATGTTCTTTTCCTTTCAAAAAAGAAAGGCAACTTATCCTAAAGGATTATCCAACTAGTCAAAATCGAATAAAAATGGTGTTCTTATTGCTAACATAAATAAAAACACTAAATGCACATAACTATTCCATAAGATGAATAATTACATACATTTACTGTGAAATATTTGTTTTTTATTTGCATTAGTTTAAATAAATAATTCTTTTGTGCAATTTTAACTAGCTGGATAAAGTTGCAACTAGATTTAGGATGTTGGAATAAAATTCTCTGCAATTTGGGATACAATTACAAATTCACGCATAGATTTCAATTCTTATGCAAATTAAGCTTTCTTGTTTTCTCTGCCCTGCTGTATCTAGTAATTATAGAAATTCTAATTCTTTTTGGCTGCTTTATTTTCCAGTGTTGCTCCTATGATGGACTGGACAGATCATCATTATAGGACTCTTGCTCGCCTCATATCAAAGCATTCTTGGCTTTATACAGAGATGCTTGCAGCTGAAACAATTGTCTATCAACAGGGAAACCTGGTATCTATTTGCTAGATTAGAAGAGCTCATGGACAATTAGTGTTACTTTTTATGTTATGCAATGATAAAATATTAGCTTGAAGAAAGGTTTTGAACTCATCATTGCGGAGTATCTTAAGAACTTGAGACCAGGAGTTCGCTGTGAATATTGAGATTGACATTGAAACTAGGAGATAATTTATATAAGTTTCTTTTGTGATACTCTTGGGGCTGTGATTGGATTACTGATGGGATAGCTGGTTTTGGTGAGATTTATATAAAATTATGTGCGCGACCTCTTTGTAATGAAAAGACGGCATGGACAATTAAATTTGATGCCTTGGGAACATCATATTTTCTCTGCTTTTTCAATTCTTTTCTTTTCAAAACATGCAGTTTTCTCTGTCATGCTTTCCCATACCCATAAGAAATAGCTTTCATCCTTGGCATCCTATCAAGGGATTGGTCTTATTTTTGCATCCTTTTTCTTTTATTGCTACCATCAGCATTGGTTCTAATCCCTTATTTGATGGTATTTTATGTTCTTGATAAGCTTGCCTTTAAGAATCACTAACTCTATTGCTTGTGATGTTATTCAGGACAGATTTCTGGCATTTTCTCCTCAACAGCATCCAATTGTTCTGCAAATTGGTGGGAGTAATTTGGACAACCTAGCAAAAGCGACTGAACTTGCTACTGCATATGGCTATGATGAGATTAATTTCAAGTTAGTAGGATTGACTTGTTATGCCTTATGTCTTGCTTTTCTTGTCATCCTTTCTCTTTCGGCTGAATTCAGGAGCCTCTTTTCTTTTCTTAAACATTATCAGTTGCGGTTGTCCTAGTCCAAGAGTGGCTGGACATGGGTGCTTTGGTGTCCGTCTTATGCTTGATCCAAAGGTTTGATAAAATTTTCAAATTAAATTGTCAATTCCTTTTCTAGTTTCTTTATCTTTTTCAAGTGTGATCTCATATAATCGTTTGATATTTACAAGGAAAGTTTGTTGGTGAAGCTATGTCAGTTATTGCAGCCAACACAGATGTTCCTGTTAGTGTTAAATGCCGAATTGGAGTAGATAATCATGATTCATATAATGAGCTTTGTAAGGTTCCTTTATCTGCTTTCTTTATCTTTCTATGGATAAGAAAATTGGAAATAAGTATGGCTATTTACTTCATATGGCATTTCCTATGGTAAATTGCTATTTACTTCAATCCAAGTTCCATAAATCGTCTGCTTATAAATATGCTGAAAGGATGCATGTCAACAGCATAGCAATTGATGCACATTGGGCCATGTAGAATTTATTATTTACCAGGGGTGTGTCACCACAGTCTTATGGTTTCTCCATGCCATAAAATCTGAGGCACTTCTAAATGTTACTTACTCATGCTGTCCTCCTTAAGCAGGCTGAAAAAAAAAAAATGAGAGAGAGAGATAGAGAGGGAGAGAAAGAAGAAAAGGTGTAGCCTGAATTCCAGGCATAAACTTGAGGAAGGCAGATGAATGAAAGTGAAGAGGACAAAATAATATTTTGACTGCAACCATAGCTTGTCTAATAGCCATGTCAAGTTAGCTGTGCCCTGATTTTACTCCTTATCTTCTCATGTTGTCATGCTATTTCACTAACCTTTGCAAACATTAAATTTCTTGTGCATTGGACTTTGCATTGGATAGTAGCTGCTCTTGCATTATACTGTGAATTGCTAAGATTATTGGATTTGTATCTTGATTTGGCTGTTTATTTCTCTTCCAGGTGATTTTATCTATAAGGTCTCTTCTCTGTCCCCAACAAAGCACTTCATAATACATTCACGTAAAGCTCTGCTGAATGGCATCAGTCCAGCTGAAAACCGAAAAATTCCTCCTCTTAAGTACGACTTAAATAATTTAGCTCTTATTGATTTTGGACTTTATTATCATGTATGTTGAACATCATATATTTAGTGGCTCAGTTTAATTCATAATGTAGTACAATTCTGAATAATCTAATTTTATCGCTATTTTTTTAAATATCCTTGATTAAAATAATGTCTGTATTATGTGCAATTGGTAATTTTTTTTTTTATCCTAGTGTAGGTATGAATATTATTTTGCTCTCTTACGTGACTTTCCAGACTTGAGATTTACGATAAATGGAGGCATAAATTGTATTGATGAGGTACCAGTTAGATTATGCAGAGATTTTTATCCACAGGTGTCTCACTTTTAATTATAACGTGATAATCTCTTATTGTAGGGCAGAGAGTTGCTTTGCTAATTTCTCATTCACCTATTTTTCATGAATATTTCGCTTTGCTAATTTCTTATTTCACCTTTTCTTTTTATTAACATTTCCAATTATAGGTAAATTTGGCACTGAGGGAGGGAGCACATGGTGTAATGGTTGGGCGTGCTGCCTTCAATAAGTATGTTGAAATTTGTTGATATGAATTTTACTCTATGCTTATAATGGACTTTACTGATTCTATGCTCCTAATGAAGTTTACTGCACAAGATGAACTTCAGATTATTCTCTCTTCCCCTCCACCACCCTCATAGATGAGTGTGTGTATGTATCTCTATATGTGCATTTCTTTTCATCAATAGTTGATTTTTTAAAATCAAAAGTGGGATAGTAAAAGTTGATGGGGGCAAATCAACCTGGAATGTCCTGATGAACATGACTGGGTGTCTGTCTCAGGATGCTGGGTGACATCAATGAAATAGATTTTAAACAAGGATATGAACTAGCCTTTAGATGTATTTCTTTTCTTTGTTTTTCATACCTTGAAGTGCCTTCTTTGTGTTATAATGGGAGATGTAAAGAAATATATATGACATACACACGCACTCTTCACGTGTCTGCACTTCTCCTAAAGTATATCATGTATATGTTGTACGTACATTGCAAATTTATTAGATACTGAGTTGATACATGCTAATTATCATGTAATTGTTTCGTATTATTGGGATAACTGGCCCCTCGTAGAAACATTATAGTCTGTTGCACAATGCAATGTTAATGTCTTATATGTCGTGTGTAACCAAAGTGTTTCATGTTCAAGACCTCAGAGTAGTCACTTCATGCAAAATTGCATGAGAGGATGCCTATTTCTTGCGTTTGTCGTTAAGACCTTGTTCTTTGGCGCCTCATGGACACACTGACCAAAGTTAATAGTATTAACCGGTACAAAATTATTCGACATTGCTAGTATATTGTCGAATTCAGTGGATAACAAACTCTTTTGGCATTTCTCTCTCCCGAGGCCTTTTACTTGTTCCAAGCCCTTTCTTTGTTGTAATGCTTTTGCTGATAAATAATCTACTGGATTATTCTTCTGACAGTCCTTGGACTGTGTTGGGACATGTTGATTCTGCAATTTATGGTGCGCCAGAGAGTGGTCTTACTCGTCGTCAGGTTTGAGAACTCATTTGGTTTGCAGTTGAATGTACTTAAATTTTATATGCTATTGACATTATCTTTTGCTTTGATTGATGCTTAGGTCCTTGAACAATATCAAGCATATGCAGATGCCATTTTGGGAACATATGGAAATAATAGACCTAATGTCAGGGATGTGGTCAAGGTAAAATCGCTTACTTAATTGGATTATTTTCTTAATAATTTTTATCAAATAATTAATCATTCTTTAAAGCCTTATTATGTGCTAGCATTGAATAAGTGTACGATAAGCCTATCTCTATTTACTATTGTCCTATAACCATATCTGTTAAATAGCGACATCATCTCCACTGCAATAATTATGAGAGTTTGGCACTAATGATTTGTTGAGTCGCACATCCCTGTTTTTGACAAAGTGAGAGGTTACGTCAATCAGTTACGTCAATCATCCTTTCACTTTTCAATATCTCATGCCAAATGACAAGTTGGATTTACTGAATAAGCCAGCAAGAGTATTTCATCATTGAATTTAAGTGGTCATTACGCCAAAGTTTGAAAATTTAAATTCATAAAAATTATAAGTTTTGATACTCAATTATCTCAAATTTCTGGTGTCTTAAGAATTTAAAGTTTATTATTCTTTTTGTTTGAAAGTTCAAATACCTACATCTCAAGTTCTTAAATCTATTATCTTTTAATATTTAAAACTACACAAATATTGCATAACAAGTTAAATTTAAGTAAAAGTTACAAGATAAGCTAAAGAAGAAAAAAATCTTATAATAGTCTCAAAAATTTTAGCCTTTTCTTTCCTAATTTTTAAATTCCTAGAGAATTTAGTTGTTCTTAATACATCTAAAGGACACCATAATTTTTTGGAGTTCTCAAGATTTCTACGTCCACCCTGTAAATTCTGGCAAAAGACCCTAAGAGTAGTTTCTTGGTTTTTTTTTCTGCCAATATACTCTTTTTCTCGATGCAGCCTTTGCTTGGTCTTTTCTATTCTGAGCCTGGAAATGGTCTATGGAAGCGCAGAGCTGATGCTGCTTTCCAGAGTTGCACGGTATGTCAATGCTATTAACCTTTTCCTTATTTTTTTTCCTCTGATCTTTTATGGACCTTTAATAGTGAAAGCTGTGAATGCAGAATCTTTAAAAACATTGTTTTGACATCTTTTTTTCTTTTTCTTTTTAATGAAGATTTCTTTTCTATTGATCAGCTGTTGCTTTAAAGTTGTTCTTATAATGTTGAACTTTGCAGACAATCAAATCCTTTTTTGAGGAAACCCTAGTAGCAATTCCTGACACCGTCTTGGATTCGCCCATTGCGGAGGCACCATCTGGTCGTCAAGATCTTTTTACCAATGTAAGAGGGTTGCTTCCACCACCATATGCAACAAGAGAACAGGACGTAGCATATGCTTAGCTTTTATGAGTGGTCCAAATCTTGTAACTGCCATTTCCTGAATCTTATACTATGATCACACATATTCGTTGAAATTTTTTGGACAAGCTGATAAATTCGTCTAACATTATGTACCAAGTATACTAGAGGATATTCAAAGGAGTGACACCCTGGATGGTGAGATACAGAACAATTCGACATGTATCACAATACAGTAGGCCAGGATTAGGATAAGATACTCAATTTACAGACAAAATACAAGTGTATGACATGTATTCTGATCCTTGATATATGAGTATCTTGCTGAACTTTTGAGCTGAATTTTGTACAAGTGTAACATTCAACAATAGACAGATCTTGGGTACATCAATACGAAATTGCTTAAACACAGGAGAGTTGCAAATAGGAAGAGTTGCAAAATAGACTAGTCTTTACAGGTTCTGCAATTTGACAGTATATGGAGCCATCTGTAGTTTGCTCTATGAAAAAAATTGTCTTCTTTACGAAATTTGTTTCATTAAAATTTCTTTTGGCTGTTACAGTTCGTAATCATCACTTACACTGGATACCAGATCTTTAATTTCTATTCTAGTAGACGATTTTTTATTCAAGTTGAAATATTTATCTACAGTAAAGTTAAGCCTCTTAATATATTGGAGTTCGACTTGCTTATTGTCTTTCTTAGTGAAGGTTTTACTGGACTTAATCTTAGTCAAGAATTTTGTTTCAAGGTATGGTGTTATCTGCATTCTGTTGTGTGCAACAATCTTGGTAGCTCAATATTCTTACGAAACTAGACTGCCCTCTTCAATGACCCAAGACCACAAAAAAGAAAATGTATATCCTTAACTACTGGTTTCACTTCTTATTGGTCAACCAGAGAATAGCAACTATCAGGACAATTCAAGGCCATTACTATTTTGTGATAGGTGGCATTAAACTATTGGGTCAAATATATAGGGATAAGATTTACTGGATGATCCACTTAAATAATCTATCTGCCCCTAATATTTTCCAAAAGGATAAAGAAGACAACACAGAAGAACAAGGAGAGGTAGAATTGAGCATATCCCTCATCGCAAAAAATGGCCTCAATCACCATGGCAGCCTCATTCCTCAGCAGCAACTCCCTTGGCAGCCAGTCTCCGGTGACCGCCCGCCGGACACTTGTGGTAGCAAATGCTGCTGCTGGTGGACAGAAGGTTAAGATGAACCATGACAGTGAAAAGGAGAGCAGCAATGGGAGGAGAGATTTGATGTTTGCTGCAGTTGCTGCTGCTGCCTGCTCTGTTGCTGGGGTTGCAGCAGCTGAGGAGCCAAAAGCAGGAACCCCAGAAGCCAAGAAATTTTATTCACCAGTTTGTGTTACTATGCCTACAGCTAGGATATGTCACAAATGAAGTGTCTTCTGATCTGTTGTGGCTGTTTTTATTTTTAAATTTTTTTTGTGAGCCCTGATATATGATGTTGTAATCTCCTACTGCATGCAATCTAAATTCTGCTATTAAATCTGATTGTGTTGGAACATTCTACCTTCTTGTCCTAAGTTCTGAACTGCCAGGAAATGAGGCATGCTGAAGAAAAAGAAAAAAACACAAATGAGAAAACTGGTAATTTCTATGGTGCTTAGTTGCCTCAAGGGCTAAGGATTCAAGATAATATAAGGAACAACCCATAACAGCAAATCTTTCCAAAACAGAAAGTCTAAAATAGTATACTTATTTGAGATCTCAAAGCTCCAAAAATTGTCTAAATCTCCTTAACAAGAATATACTTATTAATTAAATGTGACCCAAGATTAATCAAATTAGCATCAACATATACACATCCAAATAAGTTCAGCAGGCCAATTCAATCAAAAGAATTAAACCAGAGGTTCTTAAAACCTTGGTTCATGTCTGTTAGTTATGATATCAGGAAATAATTAAGCACAATGCTAGTGGATTATAAACCCTCCAGTCAAATTGGAGCTGTTTAGTATGCTTTTATAGCTTTATACTATGTAAGAAAAAAATCTAGTCTGTTAGCAGTCTAGTTGGTATCATTTATTTATAAAATTTGAGATTTCCATTTCAAGTCTCCTTCCTCTTCTAGCAATGTGAACTTTTGCCTTTATATAAAAGTTAGGGAATGATGGTCTTTATTATGGGATCTGTGACTCATTAAACTATAATTAACAAAACTAAAAAAAAAAAAAAAGAAAATCTTTAGCATCAAATAAATAACAACCAAGGTGTGCATAATTTCAAGTGGGAATAAATTCAGTTTGGCCCTTAATTTTTAGCTTAGGTCCATTCTGATCCTTTTCAATTTTGGGGCTTTTTTAGCTCAATACTTTCCCTTTATAGTTCAATTAAGTCCATTTTTAAGCAGTTGTGTGTGCGTGTACAATATTTTCAGAAAAGAAAAATGCTAAAGCCAAATTGAGAATTTTTTTCATGTAAAACTTTTTGCTCTCAAGGTGTTCAATACAATGTCTGAGAGAAATACTAAGAATGAGGTGCTTTTCAAAACAAAAAATAGTATTAAAAGTATGATATATCTTTGAGTTATTCTAATATAAATATTGATATTAAAATAATTTTAATAATTTACTAACATAATTAAATACTATATTAGTTAATTTTATATAATATTTAATTATTGATTAATTGAATGTATTATTTTTATTTATTTTATAATTTAATTAATGATAACAACTATAAAATCCAATTATAAAAATTTGATTTATATAAATAATTTAAAATTATATATAAATTTATTGAAAACTATATTAGTAAAAGAACATATAAAATAAATAATTATTTAAATAATATTAATTTATAATTAAAAAATAGACTTATAATAGTAAAGTGCTACAATAATATTCTAGCAAAACACTATATCTTTAAGGAGAAATCAAATCTTTGCCAATCCAAACATAAATTATTGTAATTGATAGTCTTTAGCTCTTTCATTTTTTTTGGATATTATTTTTGTTGTTTAAACAAGAATCAAGGCTTTGTAATTGTGTAATCTCAAGCACTAGTTACATAATTTCCTATTTATAATTGTTGATCAATAGTTTTATCCATTTATATTTATTTTTTTTAAACTTTTACCATTTCACATTTTTCTTCCTAAAGAAAAAGATTTTAAAATCTTAAATAGATTCTAAAAATAAGAAAAAAAAGATAGATTTTATTCAAACTTCAAATTGCAAGTTTAGTTATACCCCTAAAGTTTTATAAAAAAATGACTGTATTATTAGAACTAACTTTTTTCTAATTAATAATAATATCGATTTTTCCTTATTAAATTAAAAGATAATTATCATTTTATATTTCTCATACACTAAAGTAGAGCATATATTTTATCACATGTAAAAAGATGAAAGTCGAATAAAATTAAATTAATTTTTTTAGCACATAAGACTAAGTGTTATATTATTAGTTTATAAAAAAGAATTAGATTTAAAGATATATAATTATTATTTTTTTCAAATTTAATTAAGCTAAATTTATATTATTAGACGATGAAATAAATTAAATTAGATATTTATATTATTAGATGATGAAATAAATGAAATTAGATTTAAGGATATAATTAATTTATTTTTCAAACTTAATTGAGCTAAGTTAAAGTTTAGAAGTTTAATTACATTTTAGAAGAAAGTTTAACAATTTATCTATAAACTTTTGCATTAAAAAAAGAAAATAAAAACTAAATGTTGGACTTAAATGGTCGACAAGATCAAAAGGGGCTACGTTAAACCTCAGCGTTAAGTTCAGGGGCCAAAATGGAGCCTTGTTCCTTTCCAAATATCCCTAAATCTCTCGCAAATTACAGTTTTGCCTGTTACTCCTCTTCTTTTCCTCCTCCAATAAGTAATTTCATGAACTTGTGAAAACCACGCAAAACAAATATCATCAGAACCAAAACCAAAACCCTCAAGAAAAATTATATAAAAAAAAAAAAAACCTCAAACATTAATCAATGGGATCGCCGGAGACTACTATTAACTACGACACTTCATGGACCGTCGCTCGTGGCTCTCTCGAAGATTGTATAACCTTCGAATCGTCTCTTTCTCTAATCAACGATCAATCCTCCTCCTCCACCACGACCGTTGATTCGACTGCTAAATCCCCTCTTATTCTATGCCCTACCTCCCCTGATCATTCCACTCCGTGCGAGATCACTAGTACGTTTCCGCGATTTCTTTTTACTAGTAATTCGTTTTGTTGATTTTGTGCAATTTAAGCTATTATCGTTTGTAATTTCTGCTTGGTTACTGTTTTGAGTTTTTCGATAGTTGTCGAGAGAATGACAGAAGCGATGGCGTTTTAAATTTCCGATATTTTAGACACTGACGTCAACTAATTAGTGAACTTCTTGTTTACTCCCTCCGTCCAAAAAAATAAAAAGGTAGAATTTTTTAGTTAATTTCATTAATTTTAGCACTATTTCTCTAAAGTATCCTCGTTAAACATTTTCTAAAAGCTATCATTTTAAAGTACAAAATGTGAAAATTAATTAATTGTGACAATATCTATGTTAATAATTGAAAGGTGTTTTTGATAATTACTAAATTAATAAATAAAAAAGGTGAACTATAAATTGGAGAAACCGAGTAGGAAAAAAGGGCTATCTTTTTAAGACGGGGGAGTATTATTTTATTTCTTTTATGTCTGTTTATATTTTTAGGTGCGTGTCTCTAAATTATACAGTAGTAAATTGGACTTGTATGTTAGTGTGCATTTTGTTGAATTAACTTATTAACTGTTAAATGTTGGTGTACTTTTTTGTATTAAACAATATTGAATAGTGAATTGTTAGTGGCATTTTAGTGAGTTGATCTGATATTCCCTTGATTGGGAAGGCTAAAAATATTTGAATTGAATTTTATCTGGCCAGTTCTCATGTTTGGAATGTTTATAGTTGCTATAATTCAATTCTCATTTTATACTTTAAATTTGTATCGATTAGTTAGTTTAATACTTAAACTTTCGATTTAACTTAATAGACATATGAATTTTACTTTTTTTAATATCTAAACACCTCTAACTTTCACTTTAACCTAACATACACCTGAATTTTATTTTTTGGTAGTATTTAAACACTTTTGTGCAATACATGTGGACGAATTGAATGAAGACACAATATCAAAAAGTGTTAAAATATCACTAGAAAGCAAATATAGGTGTTTGTTAGGTTAAAACAAAAGTTAGAGTGTTAAACTGACTAAATGATCAAAGTTTAGGTGTATAAATATGCATTTGGCCCAGAATAAACAAGGCATTTTGAAAATAACGAAATTGTTCCAAATTCGAGATGGTTTTGCACGAATTCGATGAATCATTCCATACAAAGCCTTGTCATTTTATAATTCTGGAAAACACAAGTAATTATGAGCTGAGCTTTCCCTTTTCATGTTTGGCTGGCTTTAAAAATTTGGAATGCAGAGTAATGCTTGGATCAGGATCTTTTTTTTTTCCTGTTCAATTAGAGTGTTCTTATGTTTGAATGAGTTAAATTTCTATTGAAATAACATCTAATGCTTAGGATTGTGTCACCAACTTTTATTTAGTTATTTCAAGAATAAACTTGGAATATGATTCTTGGGATAGACATGCATTTACATTCCTATTCCAACGGCAAGAGTAACGAATCATGACATTGCCACCTTATTCTTTTCATGGCAGGATGTAGTCCAGACGTTTGTTACTGTTAATGGATATTTCAAATTTCATGCAATATGTTTCTTCCTTACAAGGGTTTAGTTGATTCTAAACCATTAAATATATGAAGATCACCATTCAGTTAATTTTTTACAAGCTATCTAAGTGATATGGAAGAGGATAATTGTTTAATTTTTGCAACCATCCAGTAATTATTGTTGGTAAATTATAGGTCCTAGAGCTGTATAGATTCTAATACAAAAATGCATGCCATCATTTATCAGGCGACTAATTCCATTACATGAAAAGTGTTATTATTCAATTCTTCTTATTTTACTCAAGCTGTGTAGCTGAAAGCAATTTTGTTTTCTAATTTTTTTTTCAACTTTGTTGTATATGACCAAGGATTTTTTCCAATTGTGTTGCAGTTACTTTTGCGCAAGAACATGAGGTGCAACAGGTTTATGTTCGAAGTACTGCTAGAATTTATGAAATATATTGTGCTTCTGAATTGAATAGTGAAAATGAGTATCTCTGTACTGTACGGTGTGGCATTGCTGCTAGAGATGAAGAAGTGCTGCATGCTGCCATTGATATTGAAGAAACTGTATTGGCACTTCAGAAGGGTATTACTAAAGAACTAGCTGAAGACAGACACAACGGTAGTAATGTAACCAGTAATGAAGATGATTGGGTTGAAGTTAAAGTCATTGATTCCCCTTTGGTTGTCAGTGAAGATAGTTCTTTGTCATCAAGTTCTGATACAAGTCGACAACGAAACTTGCAGTCGCAGGTATTCGGTTTACTCTCTTACATATTCATCAATGCTTAAGCTTATTCTGCCATCTCTTCTTTATAATTTAATCATATGGGCTTTTGTATTGATGGTTTCTTTTGCTTAGTTTCTTCACAAGTTAGTCACCCCCTCACTCTGTGGTACCCCCTAATGCCCAGCAGTTTATCAGGGTGCTGTGGGCAAAACATAAAGTTCACATCACAGTTATCTTATGACCCTGTTTGGTATCATGGCACAGCCTCTTTCTCCTACATGCTTTTTGTTTTTCATTTTATATTTTCAGCTTCTCCTGTACTATGGTTGGTCCAGATCTCCCAAAACCACGCTTCAGGAGAAGCAGCTTGGGAGTTTTTCACAGTGATCGGAATGGAGACAAAATCAAATGAGTAGAAGTCAAGTAAAACAATGACAGGGAATTATATGTGTCGGTAATGGTCCATTACAATTGGTCATGTAAAATTTGATAAACTTATATCAGTCATGTTGGTCTGCAGACTAAGCAGTAGCTGTAATAGAATCTTGCTACAGATAGGGAAATTGGATTTTGACAAACAGCCATCTTTTTTGGTCTTAAAATATTAATAACTGTAGAGAAGCAGTTTCCTTAATTGAAGTCGCACTAAAGCATTAAAATGCTGAAGCACAAATCTTCATTATCTTACTGAATAGCTGAGTGAATTAAACTGCAGGATTTGTACGAGGCTACAGCTGAGATTAGTGATGCAAACCCTTGCAAGTCCATTACATTGAGGTTGCTTTCGCTTCAGAATAAAGGTTATGTTTGTATTGATGAAGTCTATGTGTTTGCTGATCCTGTTGATGCAACTGAGTTGGATAATAAAGCGAGTCCAATGGAAAGTTCTGCTGGAAATTCACTTATGGCCATGCTTGTGCCTACCTTTTTGCAATTATCTAGAACAAAGGGTGTCAGTCTAGCACAAGATAAACATGATACTGATAGAATTTATGAACAAAAGTTGGAGGAAATTGAAGCAAAATCTGATCCAATTGATGCTGGAAACAAAAGCCTCGCCAATAGTAAAGCCGAACAAATGACAGATGCAGTGCAGAAGGAATGGAAATCTTGTTCATTGTTTCAGGAGGAACTGCAGTTTCCAGAAGCAGTTACATTTATTGCCAAAACAGTCCAGCCGGAGAAGCCTCCGCAAGTTTCAGATACAGAGAGCAAGCCTGACATATCACACAATCATATTGAAGGGGTTCTGGACCAGCTTGTCTCTCGAGTTGGCAGAATAGAAGATATGTTTTTGAGGTTTGAGGATTGTATGTTGAAGCCCATAAGAAGCATTGATGAGAGGCTCCAAAGAGTAGAACAGCAACTTGAAGTGCTCATGAAGAAAACCCAGCATTCTGATGTGCATTCTGGCACAAGAATTTCAGCTCCTGAATTTTCATGCAGTGAATCAGAGACTAATTCTCTTTATAACAGTGGTTGCATGGATCTTAGTTATGCAGCTTGTGAAACCAATAAGAAGGATTCATTTCTGGCTGTTTCATCTATTCATTCAGATGCCACCCCTATCTCAGAGAATTTGACCGAGTCGCATCCTAGTCTTGTAGTTACTGCTCCAGAGTTCCCAAATTGTGATGATGATGAAGAAGATGATGCATTGGAACTCGCAAAGGAATCTCCAAATGGGAATCAAAGGCTCGCAATGTCAATTGACGATGCTTTAGCATCTGCACTTGCTGGTTTCTTATCTTCAACTTCTGTTCAGTCCCCAAGATATACAAAAACTCTTGCTGTTAAAGCTCCTGATTTTCCATGTGAAGAAGGAAATAGTAACGATGAAGCAACCTTACTAAAAGTTCCATGTGAATGCATCACAGAATTTTTTACCGGCTTCAGTGAACTTGAAGGGACAGAGCACCTGATGAGTTCATTTTCATCTTTGTCCAATGTTTCTTCTTTAGAGAGTGATGAGAGTGTGACTAGGTTGCCTAACAATAGCACCTGTATGGAAACAGGCGGAGAAGCTGATGAACAGTGGCGGTATAGAGAGGGGGATGAAGCTAGTCCCAAGGGAACTTGTATTGAACTTGCAGCGCCAGCCATGCATGATATGACGAGAATGAATGTTGATCAGATAAACGATGATGATCGGATAAATAATGACACAAGTAATGGAGAAGTCAGCAATGGAACAAGCAATAAAAAGGCTGTTGAGAGAACTGATAGTCTGGAACAGGCTTCTGGATATCAGACTGATGATGGCGCCGATACTACAAAGGAAGGAACTAGTTTGAATGAATTATATATTTGTACAGAAGTGGCAGAAGAAGGATCTGATCAAGACATTCTACAGAATGTTGTTGAATTATCTCGTGCTGCTGCCCAGGTGGATTTTGAAACACCAATCCTGGAAGTGAAGTTCACTTGTCAGGAAAACTTGAATGGCAACTCTCCCCTTGAGGCACTTTTGGCTGGCATATCAGGTCTGAATGTTGAAGAAGTTCATCCAATGAAAGGAAGCAGCAAGGATGATTCTCAAATCGGATCTCAATCCGACTTGATTCCGGTGGACTGGGATGCGATGAGTTCTGCAACTGATAATCTTATTTCTGTGGATACTGAGTATTATAATCTAACGCTCTTGCCTTTGGTTGCAGAAGATGCAACACATCTTAAAAATGACTAGCTGCTATCTTGTAGATATCAAGCTGTACAGCTTCTGGTTCAGACAAAGTAGAATTTGTCTGTTAATTGTGTTTTTGGTTGCCCTCACTTGTATCCTTTCTCTGATATTTTCTGCTCAATATGATTAAATCTGTGTAAAGATGCAATAACAGTGTCGACGTGAACGATGTATTCAAGTCTAAATACATGTTCATGGGAATTAGTTAAAATTTTCTAATTACTCAAAAGGCATTGTTTTTAAACTCGTGCTATATTTGGTAGAGCGAAATATAATATAATCAATTAAGTAATAAAATTTAGAAAATATAATATAATCAATTAAGTAATGGAATTCTGGAAGTAATAGAATGCAATGTATTTATCATTTTATTTATATTTTTGGTTATAACAAAAAAATAATGTAATTATAATTATTTTACTCACATAATAAATTGTTATTATAATTATTTTAATTTATAAATATTAATATAAATTGAGTTTATCAATAAAAATTTTATATCTTTCTTGAATTTTTCTAATATTTTAAGGTTTTATTAATATAATAATATAAAAATTATTTTAGAAGAATTTATTATTATTATATAAATTAATATTATAAATATAATTGATATTACTACTTATTAGAATCATAAATTATTATATAATAAAAAATTAAGTTATTAATTAATATCATATTCAAAATATTATTTTCAAGAAATAGAATTATTGCTAAATAGAAAATTAATTTATTAGTTATTGTAAAATTAAAACATAATTAATTTTTTTTTTTGAATTAGAATTATTATTTAATTAGAAATATAAATTATTAATCAATAAATTATTATACCACAAATTATATATAAATTTAAATCTCAATAGTCGTTTATCCGCGCATTATATAGTTATTGTAATTTTTTATTATAAGTAATAATATATAATCGAATTTATAGACAAAACTTATAGAATTTTAATATTTTATAAGTATTTATAGTATTTTAAAAACTAAAACTAAATTAAATATTTTTAAATGTCTTTTTTAATTCTTTTTAGTATTTTAAGATTTTATTAGTTAAAAAGAGATTTTATTAGTGCAATAATATAATTTTATTTAAAAATATTATTAAATCATAATATAATATTATTTAAAATTTATATAAGGAAAGATAGTATTTATTTCTCAAAAACTCTCAAGAACCGGAAATCATTATTACTCTTCATCTTCATCTTCTTTTCTTAAGTGTTTGCATTTATAATCTTTCAAAGTTTTACTTGTATTAAAATCGATCCATATAAGAATTATGTTCATTTGTATTTATTGCTTTCAAAAGAGAAAATCTTAAAAAAGATTTTCAAGCATCTTATATTAAAACTTGTGGTTTGTAGAGTAACACAATATCCCTTTTAAGTCTGCGAGAGATCCATTTGCGCTTAAGAAAATAAGTGAGAGGTTGACAGAAGCCTAACAACTTCTATGGGTTAATCAGAGAGGAGATATATCACACTGTATAAGGTGTCTTAGCATTAGAACCTCGTAAGGCTTGATCTCTAGCCGTTAATAGAGTCAAATAGCAAAGACAATTTTAAGGTGCAATCCTTAAGGACTGGATGTAGGTCTTAGCATCGAACCATGATAAATCTTTGTGTTGATCTCTATTAACTTGCAACTCATAAAATACTTGTTTCTGATACATGTTCAATTAGTTGTCTATTACATCTTAAACACAAAGACCAATTATTTAAACATTTAACTGTTTTTCAAAAGAAACATCAGTCAGTATTCACCTCACATCCTTTCGCTCATATAATCTACAAGAGTTTAAAAGTTATTGCAGTTAAGGTATCAGTTGAAATAGTTGACTTACTGTTGTAGGTATCTAACAATGAGCTTTTTGAGCTTATCTAGATATCCGTGCAGTGAGCTTCAAGCTTACAATAGAACTCTGCAAAACTATCTCATAAATAGTTTTTTTTTTTTTTTTTTTTATCAAACTCATAAATAGTTGATTAACTAGTAAGCTACCTGAGCTAGAGATTTTTGAGAAGTCTAAAACACCCCGTCTTAGACATCTACTCCGCATTTTCAGAATCATTATCTAATTAAAAAACTAATTTATAATATCAAAATATAATTAATATGCTGTTTTTTAAGATATAATTAGAACCATTATCTAATTGGAAACTTAATTTATTAGTTAATATAATATCAAAATATAAATAATATATTTTTTTTAGAATAAGAATCGGTGTTTAATTAAGAATGAAATCTATTAATCAATTAATTAATAAAAAAATATAAAATTATACATAAATTTAAATTTCAGGTGTCAAAAATAAATATACATATTTAGATAAAAATTCTATATGTTAGAATATAAGCACATATGTTAAATATATATATATATATATATATATATATATATATAATAAATACATATATCAAAACAAAAGTTCATGTATTAAAATATAGTGGCATATTAAGAAATTGTTAGTTAATATAATATTTAGAACATTTTAATACTTTTTATGATTAGAATTATTATTTAATTAGAAATATAACTTATTAATCAATAAATTAATAGAAAAATTATAAAATTATCCATAGGCTTCAATCTTATGAGTTAAAAATAAATAAATATGTCAAAATAAAATTTCTATATACTAAAATATGATATATGTCAAAAAATTTATATCGCAAAATGTAATATATAAATTTAGATTAATGGATGGACCTTAAATATTTAATTATTAAATTGACAATTAAAAGAAGTGATTCATACTTTTAAAAGGATCAAATGAAATATTTATCAAAATTGAACTCATAGAATTACTTAAAAAATAGATAAAAAGTATAATTGGATCTCTAAATTTTAGTTTTTTTTTTATAATTAAGTCCTTGATGTTTAAAATGGTTGATCTGGGCCCTTGACGATTTGATATCATATGACCGAGCGCTTATAAAAACGCGTATGCCCACCTCAATTGAAAATTAAAACAAAGCAAGATATATAATTAAGCTCCTAAAATTTAACTTTTTTTATAATTAAGCCATTGTATTTTAAGTTAAAAAATCCTCATTTTGAGCTTTAGTCTCCCTTTCTATCTCTTGCTTATAAGCTTTAATTTTAGTCCATAACTCAAAATGAAATCTCTTTAACTCAACATTGAAATCATCCTTCAATATCTACATCTGATTCTTTACATTATTAGAGGTCATCATACGATCATAATCCAACTGAGCAAGTCGATTCATTTCTCTTACTTCCTATAGCAACATCACATTGAATTCACTAAGCCAATCATCCAAAAGTTCAGCAAACAATCTTCTCACTTATAATTTCATGAGGACAATCCCAAAATTTTATCCCCCCATTGTTCTTTATCTTTGCTATCATTAACTTCAATCGAGATCCACAATCACATTTCAAGTTTTAAAGATTTCTTAAACTAGCTCCCACAGAGTATGTGCTTCGAGATTGGC
Source organism: Ricinus communis (assembly GCF_019578655.1). NCBI lineage: Eukaryota > Viridiplantae > Streptophyta > Magnoliopsida > Malpighiales > Euphorbiaceae > Ricinus > Ricinus communis. Next base: position 13,317,489 of record NC_063261.1, on the reverse strand, counting down.
TTTGGAACATACTTTCTGGTTAAGATGCCATTGCACGATGATAAGACAAAGAAAGAGAGATTTGCACTTTCAATTTCAGCTCATTTCTTTTCTAAATCAAGAACACATGGAACCTTAACCTTAAAACCCAATCCCTTTGTTTTTATACTCTTTTCTATATCTTTTCCTTTTCTTATTTTCAAAAGACAACGAAGGAATTATTTTAATTATATTCCTAATGACGCCAACTTATAAAATAATATTTTATTACACTGTTAACTAAAGAAGCTCATGACACCAAATCATAAAGTAAAAAGGTCCAAATCAACCGTTTTAAACATGAGAGGTTTAATTATAAAAGAGTTAAAGTCCAGGGGTCTAAATATGCTTTTTGCCTAAAAAATATATAAACTAAATGAAATAAAAAGTAGCGGTGAGCCAAAAGCAGAGAGGCAGAGAAGAGTTTCAAATCAGACTACCCGCTATAAGTTGCCAACTGGGAATAATAAGCTCTTAAGGACTAAGAGCGAGCAACTTACTCTACAGTATTATGATGCTTTCACTTCATTATAGTTTCCAGTTATTCCTCTAAAACCCAAATCTAGGGTTTTGCATACCTACATCTCCGTATGCACCAAAAACTTCTCTACTTAGGGTTTTGAAGTTAAAGCACTAGAAATGGAAGCGGCTGTGATAGACGCTGGATCCAAGCTCCTCAAAGCCGGTACGGCAGTTCCAGACCAAGCTCCACCTATCGTAATTACTTCTATCCCTGCCTACTTTATTTCTTAGAGATTAACAGTTAAGATTTTCTACTTTCAATTTCTTTTTCCTCTTGTTGTTTGTTTTTGTTTTGTATATGAAAGTTAGAATTTTAGGGTAAATGCTGTGTTTATTTCAGCATCAATATACTGTATGTTTGCAAACTTAATGGCCTTGATGGCGGCTGAGGTAATTTAAATTCTATTTTGGTTGTGTGGACAGATAATTCCTACACAAATGAAACAAATGCTTGAAGATGGTTCATCAGGTGATAATTCATTTGAAGATGTCAATGTTGATCCGGTTGTTCGAGGTTTTATAAGAGATTGGGATGCTATGGAAGATTTAATGCAGTATGTTCTTTACACTGGCCTTGAATGGGAAGAGGGTAATGAAGGTCAAATTTTGTTTACTGATCCTCTTTGTACTCCCAAGGTTAGCCCCAACACCTTGTTTGTTTGTTTATCTTTTTTAAAATATAAGCAGACCTGTTATACCTTGTTTGGAAAGTCCAAAAATACTAGAATTTACTCATTTTTGGAAACCTCATAGTTGCTAGAATTCAATTCTTCCAACTTAAAAGATGCCAAAAATGAAATGATTTTGCAAGAAAACAATTCAATTAAACTCTTCCACATGATTTATTCAAAAACAAGGCATTTTGCTATTGTTAAAGTTATTAGTTTGAAAAAAGAAAATACAGTTAAACTACTTTTAAGGAAGCAAAAACTATACTGCTTTAGTACAAGAATCAGGTCCAGTGTTATTTGTACTGGCTTCTGAGTTTCTAACTTTGGTTTAACTCTTTTAGATTGCTAAACAAAGTGATGATAATTCCTCTGTTTTTCGCTCTACTGTGTATGCTAGTTTGAGTTATCAAAGCGAATGCATATTTTGATGACCTTGGTATTCTTGAGATCCTATGTGCTTTTTTTTTTTTGCTCCTTGTGTGTGTTGCGTAGTAATCACAACTATGCTCTTTTGCCCCTTGCTCATCTTTTATTATGTTGCTACGGAAGTGATTCTTGAGATCCTATCTGCTTTTCTCTTTGCTCCTTGTGTCTGTTGCGTGTAATCACAACTATGCTCTTTTGCCCCTTGCTCATCTTTTATTGTGCTGCTATGGAAGTGCGCTGTAGTTGCCAGCAGAGGTTTTCATTTTAACTTCTAGATGTCTATTCATAGCTATTGTCTTTGATTAATAAATAAATTAAATTTCTACTTTTACAGTCTGTCAGGGAACAATTGGTGCAGTTGATGTTTGAAACTTTTAATGTCTCTGGGTTTTATGCATCAGAGCAAGCAGTTCTCTCCCTTTATGCAATTGGACGTATATCTGGGTGCACTGTTGATATTGGTCATGGGAAGATAGGTATGTAACCTATCTCTTTGATGTTAATGAGATAATTCTGATTCTCTTCATGCCTAACCATTACTTGTACTCAAAATACAGATCCTCTATATGTGAGTTAATTTATGATTACATCAGTTTTTGATTATATAACAACAAAAACCAAACATAACTAAATAAGAACAAAAAAGTCTTTCAGCCATCATTTGATGATGAAAATCAAAGAGATACCTGAAGGTTTTTATAAAGACTACTCTACATGGTGCTTTTTGTACAGGACTTGATACTAATTTGTCCACATGTATTTTCCATCTGATATGAGTCCTCCAAAACATGCTTCTTCTTGGCATCTGATTTATATGTTAGCCTAATGGTGCCTGTAAGAAAGAATGTATACTTATTTTCCTGAATATCTTCAATAAGTTAGTTGCAGATGTATGTATTTATTGATGGATGGTATTTTTAGTACATAAAAGTAAAACTAACAAGTTTTATACTTCTCTGTACCCAGTTTTTGCTGAGCCAGTGGTTGAATCTAGTCTAGATCAAACATATTTCAAATTAAATGAAGAGCTATATAATGGAAAAATTAACTGCTATATGCACCTGGTTAACATAAACATCATATGCATGATATCCATGGGTGGTATGTTAAAAATTTCTCATAACAAATCACATAAGCCTTTTAAAGCTGATGGACCTGTAAAATATAATGATAGACTCATGCAGGTACAAAAAGGCTACTGTGGTGTTTTTTTCTGTGTCCTAAACATGTCAAGGTGCTCACTGAAAATGATTTCACATTAATTAAATATTTTGAATTGCTTAATGATTTACAGTTCGTATTCTGATCTATTATGTTCTTCCTGAGAATAACCTGGAGATCTTTGGTTTAAAGAAGGTGGAGAATTGCTGCTTTATAACCCTTAAAAAAGTTTTACACGAAATCCACTTGGTGGATTTGCAACAGAGGCTGATCCTCTGTTAGATTGGCTGCTTGAGTTAGTGTATTTGCTCCACTCCCGTCAGTTGAACTGTGAATTTTCCCCTTTTATTGCCAGATATTGCGCCAGTAATTGAAGGTGCCGTTCAGCACATTGCCTCAAGAAGATATGAAATTGGTGGTATTGATTTGACTAAGTTACTAGTCCAGGAATTGGGTAAATCTAATCCCTCGGTTAACCTCAATGTCTCTGATGTTGAGATAATAAAAGAAAAATACTCGTGTTGTGCTGAAGACGAGGTGGCTTATGAGAAGATTCAACAGTCAAGTGAGACGGAGGAGCATACACTTCCTGATGGACAGGTTTGTGTTTCCAGCAATATTGTGAAAATTGACCCTCCCCAGAACTACAAGAGTAAAATGCATAAAGGGTTCAAAACGACATGATCCAGGGTCTGAACCATGATTTAAACTTTATGCAAACAAATGTAATAGTAAATAAGTGTGTACTATTTTATGGACTAAAATTGTCTGTGTTAACTGCTTACATAACAATGTATTCCTAGTGAATGTTACTTGTTGATAGGTATAGTCTTTCTGTTAAGCTTACATAACAATGTATTCCTAGCGAATGGTACTTGTTGATAGGTATAGTCTATTGTCTGTGTTCAAGCTTACATGTTTATGTCCTTTTCTTTATATTATTCATATGTTCGCCATTCAAATGGGTGACATAGCGGTCTTAACCCTGCCTGGTTATAGGTTGTATTATGGATAGAGCCTGGGCATTTTGTGCGTTTGCTGATGTTAGTGGCTGATCAGTCCTATTGAGAAATTGCTGTTTGGTGCTAAGTTCTCAGTAAAAGATATTCATTTGTTTGCTGTTTGAATAATTGTAGTTTATCCGTTAAGTCATTCCTGTAAATACCTAGCATACATAACTTGAATGCTTTGCATGAAAATGATTGTTGATCTTGTCTGATACCTAAGTAACCCCTACCTTTTGTGCCAATGATTGAACTTCTGACCTTGGAAAACTGGTTTTTCTTCTGCGGAGTTAGCTTGGATGTTCAGCTGATCTTGGTACATTCAGGAGTTGCTCATTTTATGGAAGTTAGGATTCACTATACAAAGTTTACAATGTGGTGACAGGTAATACAAATTGGAAGAGAAAGATATACTGTTGGTGAGGCGTTATTCCAACCATCTATTTTGGGTTTAGAGGCACATGGTATAGTTGAGCAGCTAGTGCGTACAATTTCAACGGTTTCTTCTGAGAACCAACGGCAGCTGCTGGAAAATACTGTACTTTGTGGTGGCATAACTTCTATGCCTGGTGAGTTCTTAGTTTTCAGAGTGAAATGGAGATGCAACTTTGATGTTAATTCATGTTTACGTAGTCAATCTAGTAGGCTAGGGATGATTTTTTAATTTTTACTTTTCTATGTGATCTACTTAAATAGGAGACTATTCATATCTTAGATTCAATCGGATTCTAAAATCATTTTTTGAAACATTCACAAAAAGAAAATGGGCTTATAGCCAATATATATATTACATACACCTAGTTTGATTCCACTCTCCCAAACAACCCATTTCGTTTTTTCTTAATCTCATTTTTCTTAAATTCTTCTCTTCCTTATCATTATCCCACACGGATACAATCAATCTAAATGGAAGAACTATTGCTTTGGAAGGGCTAATAGTTCGTTATTTTGTTGCTTTCCGCAGGTTTTGAAGATAGGTTCCAGAAAGAAGCTAACCTGTGCTCGTCAGCTATTCGTCCTTCACTTGTAAAAGTAATCCATTTAATCTTTTAGATGCTTCTATTTTAAGTCTTTAGATTTTTTTTTTTTTTTTTTTTTTTTAAATTTTTTCTTATGGATATCATTTGTTTTTATGGCCTTGATTGATGGTGGTTTTGGCTAGAGTGAGTCGTAAGACGAGTGATGGGAGCATTTCATCCTTGTCCTGGTTGTTGTACATAATCAAATTGTAAAGCAGTGTGGAACTGCAGGTTCCCCAATAAAAGTAATATCAGGTGAATCTATCGTAGATTGTTGGGTTGAGTATTGAACAAATAAAATATCCTTATAGATTATTTTAAACACTACATGGGAATATTAGATAATTTATCAGATGGATTTTGAATGTTAAAGGATCTACAGCATGTTATTCGATTGACTTTTATCATAAATCATCTGTGAGTCTGATTTCCTTGTATATGGTCATCTGATATTTTGCTTGATAAGATGCCACCAATGTATACATCACCTTTAAATAGATTCGCATATGAGGTTATGCATTACTGTTTAAAACCTGAGGCAATTAAGTAACTCCTTACAAGTTGAAATGATTTTTCTTTTCCTTTTCTTTTTTTGATTTTCTTTTTCTTGGTGTTTTTCTGGTTTAATACAGCCCCCAGAATATATGCCAGCTGAGCTGACGCAGTATTCGGCATGGGTGGGAGGTGCCATTCTTGCTAAAGTTGTGTTCCCACAAAATCAGCACGTTACCAAGTCAGATTATGATGAAGCTGGACCATCTGTTGTTCACAGGAAATGTTTCTGACAATTTAAATACAAGTGAGTTGTCAACTATTCCGTTTATTTCTACCTGTCTACTTGTATTATAATAGGTAGTTATCATGGATGGAAACCATAGATTGACCGAGTTGGGAACTTCTGGAAAAAGAAAATTTCCGCACACACTGTGATGTATGTTAGTGTAGTTACTAGTCAGCTCTTAACCTTTTCTAACATATGCTCGTGTATCTTTACTCATTTTATAGGACGTGAATTTGCTAGTCATTGGAAATAATTATAATCATGGATAAATTATGATAACAAATGTCTGTTTCTGTAGCAACAAGTCTTATAATTTCTTGGTAATTCTGAAATAACTAACAAACAGGATCATGCATCTTTGAAATAATGTATTAATGGGGGCACAACGTATCTAATCACAGGAGTGAAGAAGATATCTGAGTGTCTGTTCTCGCTTGCAATGATGGTAATGATTACAACTGAAATAATTGATAATTTGATTAGATCGGTATACCTGCTATTAACTAAATGATTTGCATTATGCTTGTTCACGAGGACCCTGGACCCCCTAATGTTTTTTAGTCTTGGATAATTATTTATTTTGCTTTAGGCAGACTATTAATTGCTGTTAGGTTGTCTACTCTATCCAATCTGCATGCGCCTATTGGACGGGTGACGTTAAAATGCCACTAAAAGAGCTTGCCCAAACAGGAAATTATTTGCAAAACTTTAAAAGTACATGATTATTGGACTTGCTCCACATTTCTTTGATAACCACCCTTTTCCTTTATAGGGTAAACATATGTGTAGTGATTGGCTATTAGTTTTATATTTATTTATTATCAAGGTGTCAAATAAAGCCATAATTTATGATTAGAGAAAATGTGGTATTTCTCAGTGTTATTCTTTAAATCTATTACCATAGGCAATCAGAGGATGACATGCAATTTCACTACGAAGCATTTCAGCTTTGTATTTTTACCCTAGGACTTAACATCCATGAGTAGCCTCTAGCTATAGAAATTAGGTAAGATTGGATCCTCAGAAAAGTATATGATCAACAAGACTAATTCTAGGAACCTTGAGACCTTTGGTTTCTGAGTGAGAAAAAGAAAAACAGCGTATCATCAAACAAGAATATAACTTTAGATGAATGATCAAATTATGGATCAATTCCTTTATTTGTATGAAAGAAAGTTGCGATTTTAACGTTTGTACTGCTTTGTACTACATCGTAGATGAGTAAACGCTGTTTGATTAAACCGTTAAGTTATTTTATGAACTGAATCGAAATTACTAATTCTTTTTATTGACAGAACTGAAACTGAACTATTTTTTGACGGTTAATTGGTTACTAGGTAACCATCTCGGTTAACTGGATGGCAAACCATTTCTTTTCCATTTCTTAAATAATAATAATAATAAAAATAATAATAATAAGATACCACCAAATTATAACAATAAATAATAATATAGAGTATGTATTAAGTTACAATAAATAATAAAATAGATATATTAAGAGGACAAATGGGCGGGTCGAATTAAGATATTTTCTAATTATTTTAGGTTTGATTATTTCAGTTCGAGTCATTTTGAATTTGGATCCTTCAAGGTTCAGTTTGGATTAGGTTCAAATTAGATCGGATTCATACTGGATTAGATTTGAGTTTTTCTGACTGTTTCTTTAAAGTTCAGATCAAGCTTAGATTTGAGTAAAATTTAGTTTGAATTGCTTCGATTTAGATTAATTTATTGGTTCTGATTAAATTTTTAGATTAATTTATTTGATTTTAAATTATCCAATAAAATTTTATAAAATTAACAGTCTAATTTTTTTATTAATTAAGTAAAGTATTAATTGATTGATTGATTAATTAATTATTAAATAATTATTGGTTTATTGATTAATAAATATTTAATTTATCAATTAATGTATTAAGTATTTTTTTTTTAACTTAACATATAGTAAAATTATGAATATACTTAACTATTAATATAGATTCAATGTATTTCTGATTAATTTGTTTATAAATATTTAATCAAATAAAATTTATACTTTTTAGAAAATTGATTATAATTATTTTCCAACTTGAATATTTTTGTAGATTACTTGTTAATAGTTTTATATCTTAATGTGTTATATATATTAATTCCAGTTAATTATTTTTTTAATGATTAACAATTTATAAAATAAAAATTTTAAAAATTAGAAATTTGGAGATAGAATTATAAAAGATATCTTTTGAATTGTAATTAAACATAAAGTGTATTAAAACAATTAATATCAAAGTTCTTGCTTATATATATGTTAATTAAATGTCACAAAAACACTATGATTAAAATAATTAAATATTATTATTTTAATAAAAATTATGTTTCGAGTTATTTTGACTTTTGAATCAGGCTATGTCAATTATAAACTTAGATAGTTTTGAATCTTGGGTCATGTTACTCAGGTTTGGGGTATTTTTGATTGTCTTAGACTCGGACTGATTTGGTCACAGATCACTTTCGGATCATTTGAATCTCAGATCATTTCAGACTTGAATAATTCGCATTCTGGCAATTTCTGTCTCAGATCATTTCAGGTTCGAGTTTGCACAGATTAGATCTCGGGCGACTCCAATTAGGCTTCTAATTTGAGTCGGACTCTGTCATTTTCATGTATATAGGTAGTATAATATATAATATAATAAAAATATACAAAAATAGTTTTCTCGATTAACTGAAATCAAATTGAAAATGAAACTTAAGATCTAAATTGGAACCACAAAAAAAAAAATTGAAACCACCAGATCTGTGAATCATTTTATTTCAGTTAGATTTTGAATAGTTTTGGTTCAATTGGGTGTTTTGCTTACCTGTAAACACAGGGAACCTAGAAGTTAAGAATATGCTGTTTCACGTTTAAAATGTAATTCTAGCATATTTGAAACTTTGTGTAGCAATAGTAGCATCAAGTGATGGCTGTAGAGTTTATGGAGACTGGAGAGCCAAAGGTTGAGATGGCATTATTGGTACTAACTAATAGTGAGGACTGAGGAGACTTGGAATGAGTGCAGGGCGACATGCAAGTGAACCACCACAGGAAGGCACTAAGGAGAGGTAAATGTCCCGAGTCCAAAATAGATTTGAAGAATTCTCTTGATGGTTTAACACATTGAGTGTAAGATTCTCTTAGGCTGGCCATAATTGATGGAAGGTAGAAATCGGTGTATATAATTCAAACAAGCAAAACAATTAGCCTTTATTTTTGGTTTAACTGGTTACTAAGAAATTAGATAAAATAACTCTGTAATGCACAATTATACCCAAATTAAAAGAAAATATTAAAAAAAGGTATGAAAATGTTTTTTCTATGGTTAGGAACGAAGTGTATACTCATCCTCAACTTAAGAGTGAAGTGTGTAAAACTCCAAAGACCTTAGTTTTATTAAACCATGTTCAGCTTCCTTAATGATGGAGTGAAGGAGTTCCAAGTATCTAAGTGGACGTGGGCAAAGTTTTTCTGCATTAGGTCTAAGCTTTCCTGTTGAGATGAAGCAGAATATGAGTAGGGGGTTTTGGTGGTAATAGATTCAAGGAGAAAACAACATACTTATAAATGGCATCATTTTTTGTTTTTGCTTTTCTAGTTGATAATTGCAGTATATGTTTTTGCAATGTCGAAGCAACTAAACTTGGTAATGGTATTCGGACAAGCTGTCTGTCCTGTTGTGGCTTCCCACTAATTCAGGACATGTGCTCTTGCTCTTGCTGTTTGTCAACACAGGACATATTTTCCGAGCACTGGGGTAGAGAAATATCCCCTTCTGCGCCACTCCACTATTCTTGGTACAATAGGCATATCACTTTGGGTAAAGCTCAAGGGTAATTTGTAGTGTACTAGAATGAATGTACAAGTGATTTATTTCTTCCAGGCAGCAGGAAAAAGTTTTCCTTTTGTTGCTAAATAGCTCCTTGACAAGTTGTAAAACTTTTCATGGGACTTGAAAAAAGAAAAAGGAAAGGGAGTGCCTGCATGAGATATTGTGGATTTGTGCTTATCTAAGTTGATATGAAATGAAATGAAATGTTTGCAGATTATTAAAATCATTCATTTGTCTGTGTTGATTGATTTAGGTAAATTAAGTTTTAGTTTAAGGATATTTATATTATAAAGTAAGCCAAGTTTTTCCGCGAAGCTTTATTTTACAATATTTTATAAAATCACATTATATAGAATTTCAATAAAAAATATATAGCTTTGATGTAATTATATGATAATTTATTATGACACTAAATATTAATAAAATAAAATAATAATTAAATATTTATTAAAATAAAATGATAGTTAAATATAATTAAAAAATTAATGATTATGTAATGCCATTAATTTTATTTTTTATGACTATTAGATTTTAACGTTATTAAAATAAAATAATAACATTAAATACTTATTAAAGTAAAAATAGCTAAATACAATTACTTTTTTTGTAATATAATGTATTTATAATTAAAATAAAATATTTTAAATTAAAAATTTAAAACACAAATTTATCAATAATTATGAATCAACACAAGTAAATTGCTAGCTTTTATATTATTTAAAAGAGAAATTATAAAATAAAAATTTTAGAAGCCATAATTATAATGAATATATTATTTCTCATAAAAAAATTAATAAAGAGATCAAATTAAGCTTTAAAAATGCATAATAAAAATGATATAATGAGTAATAAAAATGATAAAATGAGTACGGCAATTGTGAGTATTTAATATCACCTAAAATTAAAAATCGCAGTTTAAAATTTATAATAAAATATAAGTCACCTCAATAAAAAATTGTCAAAATTCAATGGCTTAACGTTTAAAGAAAAATTTTAAATTAAATATTTTAAGCAATTTTTGACTTAAATAAAATTTTAAATTGGGGTTTTACTGAGTTATTTAATCATTTTAAAAACAATAAGTATCCACAAAATTTAATTTTAAGTATTGAGTTGAGCTATCAAACACCTTTTGGAGACTCAAATCAACTTTTTTATTTTATTTTACTTTTGAAGCTTTCAGAATTACTTTTTCTAAAAGTATAAAAGTGATTTATAAAACATAAAAAGATCTAAATTCTAAAGTGTTTTTTCAATAGCCAACAATCATCCTAAATGTATTTTAAAACTATTGAACACTTCTGTAGGATACTAGTAAAAGTTAATTTGGACAAAATATCTTAAAATAATGAGAAATATAGTTTTCACTGTTTAATTTTAAAAAAAAAAAATATTATTTTCTAATTTTTTTAAATCTACATTGTGTTCATTATTTTATAAAAAAGAAAAAGAAAAACTAAAAATCAATCATAATTTTAAATTTTTAAAAAAATACCATATTTTCATATTTTAACATAGAAAAATAAAAGAAATCATAATTTAATAAAAAAATAAAAAAACATATGAATATTTTTATTCTTTTTTCGAAATTCTGAGGGAGGAACTGATCTGAAACTGGGAATAATAAATTAAAATAATAATATATAACATCCATTACTTGCCAGTGGAGAGCAGGCCCTTGGTTTGGCCCCGCTTGCCCCCCTCCGCCTGGTTGCACTATTTGTTCACAGATACCAAAACTTATTAGCTTGAGTTGTACTTTGGTCAATTACTTTTTCATCCCATATAAATCTTAGAGAAATTAACTTCAAAAATTAGTCGTTGAAATAAGAGAATTTAAACTCATAATACCTCTCGTCAACATCTCATACTCTTAATTTTTTCCAATTATAATTATAATAATTTATTATATTTCATATTCTTACGTCCATCTCATATAATTACTAATTAAATACAGTCTTAAATGAACACTATAATATCGATATTGTACCACTCGTTTGCAATAGAGAAGCGGCTTTGATACCAATTATTATAAATCTCGAGAAAAACACATCTCGAAAGCTAACCATTAAAATGGAAAATTTTGGTCCATATAAATCCCTGATTGAAACCTCATATTGTTAATATAGAATTCAAGTCTCATTTGCCAACTAAAACTATAACATTATCATAACTTGTGAATCACCACGTTCATTAAAAGGATATTTGGCAAGACAAAATGTACTAGGTCGGTCCTACGCCAATAACTTATACTAAAATAACACCAAATGGAACCATGTCTGCCTTTGAATAGATACAATTGACTGAACAGCAGTCTTGGATGGCCTGGACCCTTGAGATCCTAAGTGATCCATAAATGCAGCTATCTCCCCTCTTTCTTCCCCTATATTAGATCTCTATCATGATTATTTGGTAGAGGGAAATTTCATTATCATTTCCTTTTTGAGCTTTTGAAAAGGCTACACACTATTTTCTTCTCTCTCTATTGATGCATCCCAGAAAACCTCTCTAGATTTATTCTAATAAACAATTTGGTCTGTATTACTTCAAGATAAGTAATGTTTGTGCTTAAAGATTTATTAATGACTCTACAACTATTATTCTTTATAGAAAAAGAATAATTATACTTAAAACTTATTATTAAAGAGTATTTATTCTTAGAAGTGAGAGATTTTGATCTGAGTCATCTCTTTCGCCTTAGATTAGTACACAGTCCGTTGGTCCTCCTATAAATAAAAGAAAATTAATTATATTTAAATAACTTGAATTTTAGACTTTAATACGGTAAACCACTCTTAATTTCTTAAAATTAAAATTCTTATTCATAATTAATAGTAAAATGATGACTAGATGTACTAAATCTGAAATAATGGATACCAAATCTTAAAATACCTATGCTTACTTGAATTAGTCGATCAACATCCTCAACTTTATAATTTATTTATATTTTTATTTACAAATTAATAATAAATAATCATTTTAACCGATTGTTAAATAGCACACGACATTCACGTACTTTGACTTTACTTGATGAATATGTTTGACACCTAAACCATAGGTCAGTGATGTGGCATCCACGTCACCTAGAAGCACTCCCTCTCATTTCTTTTTGTTCCCCTTTTACTTAACCAAATCTCTCTAATATTATAGACATCGCCATTGTGATCTTCTTGCCTCCCTCCTTTCTTCCCTAATCTCAAAAGCAGAAACTAAAGAAGAAGAAGCAGCATTGTGTCTTGCTGAGGATGAGTACAGCAATGGCCCACCTGATGCGTCGGAATAAACAACAAAGTCGAGTGAAAACGTGGCCGTAGATGCTTTAAGCACCTCTGCAGCGACAGCAACATCAATGGCTGATTTAAAATGTGGAAGATGTTTGCTTTATTTGTACTAAAAAAAAAAATCGTGACAGGAGGTATATTCTCATAATTAACATGTGAAAACTCACTCTTAATTTATAATAAATTAGTTTAATATCCACACTTTAGATATTTTATTAATAAATTATACATATTTTATTTATAAATTAATTTTACAGTCATATTTTAAAATTAAATTTATTATATCTTCATAATAGTTAAATTAACAAATTTTTAAATTATATAATTTCTAATATAAATTACATAATTAATAATGCATATATGTTAAGTATTTCATATTGATATTAGTTTAATATAAATATAATAATTATCTTAATATATATAAAATGATAAATTATATCATGAATTCATAGTCACACAACGTTGTGAACCCGAGTTATTTTATACGTACATAATATTTATTTTTCAAAACTTTGTTTGGTTATTTTTTTGATTGTATATAACTTTTTTTTTATAGTCTTTTGGATAATAAAATAGTTATATTACACACTAATTAATTATAGAATTCAGAATAAGATATTTATACTTAATATTTTTAGTAAATTAATAATTTTATTGTGTATTAAATTTAAAAATGATTTTATTTTCATTCAATATTAATTATTTTCTTATTTAAAATTTTATTAATAGTTACTTCCTTTATTTCATACTAATTAATTAATATTTTTTAGTATTTTATTTAGATTAAGAAAGCGTTTAATAAGCTTAGTTATAAGGAACAAATAGCTAATTAAGACCAATTACTCTTCTGTAGATATTAATGTGTGTACTGTATTAAATAAATTTCAAGTGTATATTTGATGAACTTGTAGTTTATAGATAATGAATATATTATTTTTTTTAACCTATGAATATTAATTTATTTTATGCACAAATAATATATTCATTACTTAAGTTCATTAAACATGAAATTTAGATTCATCATTTATAAAGTGTATGTTCATACTAATTAATATTTTTTATTATTTTATTTAGATTAAGAAAAGCATTTAATAAGTTTAATTATAGGGAAGAAACAGCTAATTGAAACTAAATAACTCTTCTATAGATATTAATGTGTGTATTATATTAAATAAACCTCAAATGTACATTTAATGAACTTGTAGCTTATAGATAATGAACCCGTTGCTTTTTAATATATGAATACTGATTTATTTTATACAGAGTTAGTATATTCATTACTTATAAAGTGTATATTCATTTATTGTTAGTGTCAATTTCATTAAACATGAACTTTAGATGGCTGATAAGTTAAATTGTTTAGTAGAATCTTATTAGCGATTGCTGTTAGTATGTTAAATTACCATTGAATGTATAAATTTATCGTTAAATATATTATATTATATATTATTGTTATATTTAGTGATACAAATTAATAAAAATAACTTATAGTAATAAAAAAATTTATAGTTAATTTTTTTAGCTCAATTGTATTTATTTTTAAAAATATTTATAAAAGTTATTTTAAAAGTAGAAATTTAAATTTAAATTCTACTAATAATAATTTTTAATTTCAAATTCTATAATTTTAAATATTATAGTTATTTAATTATTAAAAATAATTTCAAAATAATAATATTTATTTTAAAATATAAAAATTTAATTATATGAAATTAATTTAAAATAAGTTATTATTAATAAGTTTTAATAAAGATAATAGTGTTCAATTAAATAAAAAATTAAATCAGCTATCAACTCTCATAGAAAAAAACTCTAAAATAGAGCTGATACAATTAACAGTTGATTGAAATTAAATTAGCTATCAATTATTAATTTTAAGAATTTACCAAACACCTTAATTTAGCTGTGCAGTGAGAAATAGCTATCAGCTAAATAAAATCTTTGAACTAAACTCTTACTAATGTTTAGAAGAAAGCAATCACAAAACTGATTCAAAAAGACGAGAATAATATGATTAAAAAAAAGGACAGGAAAAGGAAATTCTAATTGAGAATAGATCCTTTTATATGTACATACAAACTACTTTATAAGTTTTCATTTGCTGAAACACCTTTAATCTAATGGGTTATGCCATATAAATTGTTAAGTTAAATCATGCCACGTAGATCTCTCAAGAAGAAAGGAAAAAGAAAAAGAACAGAAATTCCACATAGAACTCCATTTTCTAAGAAGGCAAAATATATTTTTAACCTTTTTAGCTTTTAATTTTATTTTATTAATTTTATTTTATTTATTAAGCTATTATATTTTTGTTTTTATTTTTTAAATAAAAATAAAAATAAAAATAAAAATAAAAATATATGAACTCAATTAAATAAATAAAAAACTCATAAAATATATGTAAAATATTTTTAATAAAATTTAGATAAAAAATATAAAGAATTAATAAAATAAAATAAAAATTTAAAAACTTAATAGAATTGGGCTATTTCCTTACGTTGTCCTTTTCTTTTTTTAATTGTGTCCCAATATAATAGGAATGAGTGAATAGAGATGCCACATGTAGGAAGAACTTCTTGCTATTCCTTTTCATGAGCAAATCATATACATTAAACTATTGCCAAATAAGCCCATTTGTCTTTTAAAATATTCAATCTCAATCTCATTTTTTAAAATATGCAATAGAAAAATAAACAAAGTAAATAGTGAGGGTGAATTACATGCTAGGGTTAATTGTAGAATTACAAATAATATTTACACATTGTTTGGTTAAAATTCATAAAATTTATAGAATTTATTTATAAATCTAAAATTTATATGTTTTAAACGGAGTAAAAGTTAATTTAGTATTCTACATAATTAAATTTATTTAGAATTGATTATAGCTAAACTAAATTTTAATAAAATAAATAAAATTTTTAAATAAATTTCGAGTCAATACATTTCATAACACCATAATATCTCTTTTAATTTTATTATTTTTATTTTATTTTTTATCTCATTTTATTTAAATAAAATTAATTTTTTTATAAATTTAAATCAAATATAGCACTAACGAGGATTGATACATATCACCCACTTGGCTACTTCTGTACCCATCGTTTCAATTTCAATATTTATTTTGGGTCTTCAATCTTGACCATCATTTCATTTTCACGTGTGCTTCTATAGCTTCAAATTTAGTAATAAGACTTTGGCTTTACTTACTATCATCACACATTAGAAAAGAAAAAAACACTTGTATCTGAAATTGTAGTTTTTTCCTTGGTATTAATAACATAATAAGAGTTGAGAAAAGGGCACTAAGCAACAAAAGAAAGTGTATATTTTTATGGGGTTTTGTGGGACCCAACAAACAGGAACTTAGGTGAACAATCAAGCCAAAATCCAGAAGCTCCCAATCCACAGTCCACACATCAGAATCTAATAAGCAAGTTGCCCCACACTAATGAAAATAAAAGCAAGTGGACAAAAGGTTCTTTGCCTCCTATTTTAGCATCCCATCAAGATAATCAATAGTCCCTCCCCACAAACAGAAACCAACCATCCATCCCTCTCTTTCCTTTTTTCTCTTCCCCACCTTGTCCCATGTCTCAATTGTAGCTTTTTTGACATGGTCAATGCCCAAATGAATAATAGAGAGAGAGAGAGAGAGAGAGAGAGAGAGAGAGAGAGAGAGAGATGAGAATCTCTTGCAATTCAATTTGGGTTGAAAGCAACCAGAACATACATTGCCATAATAAATATACAAATGGGGATGATTAAGATATGGGGGATCTTCAGACTTCCCCACTATAGTGAGAGAAAGGGATTGGGTTATCTTTTGCTGTCTTTTTCTTTTTGATCAAAATGGAAATGCACCAACATATATATTATATATAGACTATATATAGTCTTTAAGATAAAATATGCATATTATTATTTACAGATGGCTTCTTAAGATCTAAGATCCTAGGAATCCCCCACTTGTGGTAGACTCTGCTAATTGGTCCACTTCCCAACTCTGTCTAGGTGCAACCTTGTCATGCACTGGTGTATACTCCTGCACCAATTTAACAATTGTTAACCCATTAATAAAAATGCCACCTCCTTCTCTCTCTTTGCAACTTTGCTTTGTCATCCTCTCCAATAATTCAGCAACCAACCTTAATTTATATATCTATATACATCTGCTATTAATATTATATAACCTAGCTATTTTTATACTACAGTATGTACACCCAATCATGACTTTTGAATACAACCAAATTAAATGCCTTTCTTTGTTCTGTACCTCCATTTTCTTGATGAGTTCTGCTGCTGCATCTGCTATTACCACAATATTTCTTGCAGTATCTTTAATGAAGCCTTCTTCAACTCCTTTGTCAAATAAAGCAAGCAAGCTGTTGTAGTATCCATCTACATTCAACAATCCCACCTGTTACAAAACCCATAATCTTCAAACATAAAAGAGTTCTTCTGAGAAGAATTATTAGATGAGAAGTAAAAGGTGCAAAGACCAATCTTACTGGCTTGTCATGAATTCCTAGTTGAGACCAAGCAATTATCTCTAACAGTTCTTCAAGTGTTCCATAGCCACCTATACAACTTGAAATTTTTTTGAATTAAGGTTATGTTATTTAGGTTTTATTTTGTGCATGTCATAGTTGTCCTAGAAGGTTAATTTATGTACTACCAGGAAGTGCAATGAAAGCATCGGCATGCCTTGCCATTTCTTTCTTTCTCTGGTGCATGTCTGCCACAGTTTTCTCTTCCCCTATAGTTTCTCCTGATATCTGTCATGAGGAGATGCATACTCAATCTTTCCATTTAAGGTGTTTAATTATTAAAAAAAAAATGTAATATTTGGGATGATATAGTACCTCATGGGGCATTAAGGCCTTAGGAATCACTCTGTAAAAGCAGAAACATGAAAACAAGTATGTCAAGTTTCTAATGGCAACCCGGAGAAAATTACTGCAAAGAAAGAAGTATATACCCAAGAACATGGCAACCTCCATTGAACACAGTTTGTGAGATCAAACCCATAAGGCCTACACTTCCTCCTCCATAGACCAAATCAATCTTTCTCTCAACCTAATAACAAGAACAGATTCAATCCAAAAAGGAACACATGCAAGAAACTCCTTGAGGAGATTATATGAAAGATGAAAGCAGAAGGAGGGTTATATTATATGAGCAAACTTTTGAAACTTGCATAACTACTTGATTATGTTGATTACCAGCTCTTTACCAAGTTGAAGAGCAGCATCACTAAATGAAGGCTTATATCCAGCACTGCTTCCACAGAAGACACATATTCTCTTAAACCTACTTCTCTCTTTTTCTCCTTCCATTCACTTGAGAAGACAATAAAAAAAAAATGAGAGAAAGAGCAGAAGAGGTAGAAAGGAGGATAGTGTATGTAAGATATGGAAGAAGGAGACACCTCTGGCTTTTCAAACACCACTCAATTTATCCCCAACCCCTCTTTCTTTTCTTTTTTTGGCTGCTTAAGCAAAGAGTGGTTATAGGAGAGGAGCCCAACAAGTGCCCATGTCAAGTCTTTTCTTAAAAAAAAAAAAGAATTATCTTGCTATATCCTGCAAATCATCTATGTCCAATAAGTATTTAAGAACATTTGTTGAAATTTAGACAATACCATTACCCTTTGTCTTTCCTTTTGTGTCTATATGACTTAATAGTTTTGCTTTTATCCTTTTGTAGTTTTGCTGTCCTTTCTCACTCTCCCCTTTTGGGTAAAACTGAAAAATGAAGCATTGCATATTATAGGAAGGGAAGTGTGACTTTGATTGGGCTTACAAGTGACATGTCACTGCTCTCATCCATTGCTCAAAGTCCAAACAGACAATAAATAATGTCTAGTTTTCTGGGCTAATCTTTTGACTCTCTCTACACTTCATAAGATTATGCAAATCTTCCTTTAGATTGCAAAAGAATCATGGGTTTCTTCTATACACCACACACATTCAGCAAAAACCCTCTACATAAATAGGTGTGGTGGAGGGTGAAATCACATTCAATTTCACATTTGCTTCTTTGTTATTGTTTTTCTTCAACCTTGGATAAAAAAAATGTGAATGATGCACTTTGACAATATAGATAATGATTCCGGACTTTGATTTGATTTTAGATTAGATTGTTTAGATGAAAATTGGCTCTTTAAATTTTATTTTTTTATCATTGGAGGTTGAATGATTAGGGCTATACAACAAGGTAACTATTTATTTATATTTGCAATAAATTTAATAAATTTATTTAATATGGACTAAAATCTAAAAATTTAATTATAAAAATAAACTTTTTTATCATTTAAGTTAGATTCGAAATATAAAATTAATTCATTTTTCATTAGTTTTATGTAATAATAAATTTAATCGTTTAGAAGAGAATCTTTTAAATTTTATCATATTCAAATCTCACAATTAAGAAGATCCTCCATCCAAAAACAAGATGTTATTTGGGATTATATTATGTCAGTCACTACTATAGCCAATTGTACCATTTCTTGGAACAACTATATTTAAATGTTATGTTGATTGGATGGATCCAAAAGATTTTTCAGAAAGAAAAGGGGGGAAAAAGGGTACAAATTGATCAAGGGAATCTTATCAACATGACCATTCGTAGTAGGAATTTTGGTTCATGGCAATCTATGGGAGGTTTGCGATTTTGACCATTTATATAATAATCTTCTAACCCAAAAAAATTCAAAACTACAATCACTGATCATTAAAATTAAAAGATTATGGTTAAATTGAACCATTAATTTAATAGTTTAAGCTTTTATTAGATTAATTAATGTAATTACAGAATGGAAATTACACAGACATATATAGCCATAGGATATCATAAATCTTCCTAGCTAGCATTTTATGTTTTTCAATTATTTTCTATGTCAGTCTAGGTGGCACATTCTATCTGAACCCACTGTATTAAATGAATAATTGTGTATTTTCTTTTTTAGAAATCATTGAACCATAAATATATGAGTAATTTTTCCTCCTAAAATTTACCTCATCATAATTTTTTTTGAGAAAAAAGGATTTCTAATGGGTATAAATTTTACCATAATATTGTTTCATTAAAAATCTTTAAAAAAAATCTAGTGAGATAAAATCTTATAAAAAAAAGAAATGCAATTAAAATATGGTAAAATCCAATAAGCACATATTTAAGAGACAATTATATAGACTTTAATAAAATAAGGTCATAAAACCATATAGGTAGTCATCCTCAATGAATTCCCTAACTATAGGGATAGAAACACTAAATTTTGCTAATTCATGAACCACACCATTAGCCATTTTCTTGGCTGTTTGAAAATCAATCACACCAATATCCCTAGCAAGATAATTGATATTGTTAGCAATTAATCCGACTTTAGAGATTGAGTTTTGACTCTTAACTAAATTAATAGTCTCGTGCTATCACTTTTACAATTAAATTCCGTATACTACAATCTCTAGTTACATTACAAAACAATAGTAATATAGAGACAAGATATTGGTGACGGACTTGATCCCTTTCTAGATAACGATGGATTTGCGAGAGACTATCGACGGATCATATGAACCGAAGTTTTTTTTTCTTCCAAATGGCGATAACTTACTGACAAAAAGGCAATAGAGAGTTCGCAATGGATTCATTGCGATAGAGAGTTCGCGACGAATTCATTCTATCGATATACTACAGGTAATTTTAGCATTAAGAATTGACGCTGATACTAACGTCAACTTACTGACGGACTTGCGTAGGAGTTTTAGCGACAAAACACAAGATCCGTCACTAAAGTTGTCGGTATGTAGGTGCCAAATATGTAATCGATTTAGCGACAACAGTGTCCGTCATTAATAGCGACATACTTTTCCATTGCTAAAGTGCTTGCAGTTAAAGATCAACGTTGTTGTTATTTTAATGAGCTTTTGGCGACGAATTGGTATTCGTCAATAATTTGCAAGTAGTTTATTTTCTTATGTTAAAACGGCAGAGAAGCAGCACCATTTAACTTAAGACTTAGCAACCAACAATTTGTAAGATTACAACACAACGTTTCGGATCTTCTTCTTCCTTATTATCAAAACCTAAAAACACATTTCTCATTTTTCCCTCTCTCACACTATTGTAAATCCATTTTCCTCTCTCTCTCTCTCTCTCTCTCTCTCTCTCTCTCCTGCACTCTCTTTCTCTCGCTGTTACTCTCTCTCTAGGTCGCTGTAGGTAAGAAACATATTCCTTTTCTTGTTTTATTTGTTTATTTAATTTTTAATTTGTCAAATTATTTTTTTTTTTGGAATTTGGTAGACCCGATCCATAGGGAATTAGCATTTGCATCACAGGTTAGTGTTTTTAATTTCTTTGTCCTCTAATTAACTGTTAGCATTTTGTTTGATTGGAATTAATATATTTTTCTGAAAAAATTGATAGTTAAGGAATAAGAATACAATTAACAATTAAAAAAAACTAGTGAAAGATTGGAATTGTCAATTATTTTTACTCTAAAGGAAAATAAATAAATAAATTTAGGGATATGTTTATAACCTCGATGTTAGAGTAGTTTATTTGATTAGGGTTTTCTTAGTTTTGGTTAGAGTAGAAAAAAATGTATAAATTAGAAGTATATAGATAAAAAAAAAAAATTATGTAATATCACAAGTAAATATAATTTCATAATAAAAAATTACAAAAGAAAAAATAGCCAATTATGTTAATCAGAAAAAAGAAAAAGAAAGCCATGGAAAAAAATAAAATAAAAATTTATATAAAAAGTCTAGGTAAATGTAATTTTATGATAAAAATCTGGAAAAGAAAAAAAAAAAGAATAGCCCATTATGTTACCCATAAAAAAAATTTAATGAAATTGCCATGAAAAAAAGATAAGAATAAAAATTTATATAATATCATACGTAAATATAATTTCGTAATAAAAATTTGAAATAAGAAAGAAAAGAGTAACCAATTATATTAACAAAAAAAAGAAGAAGAAAAGAGATGCAAAGTTGGATCTTTTACCAAAGGCAAAATGCAGTGGTTATTAAAATTTTGAAATTGTTATGATGTTTGTTTGATATTGGTGATGGAGGTGAATGATATATTATTCACCAAAATTATTATTTTGAAATTGCTTTTAACCTATTAAAATTATTATTTTGTATTTTATATATTTGTATATATTTTATTGGGTATTTGATGATCCAAGGAGAACTGGGAGCGAAGGACATGATATGACTTTTTAAAAAAGTGTTTATTTACGTTATTAATACTATATATTATTATGTGATGTGCATAAAATTAAATTATTTATTAGAAAATAGACCCGTTTTATGGAAAGAATACGCGGGTGTATAGGAGAGATTCTACTAAAAATTTTCGTAGAATGCTTAGAATAATTTGTTTAAACTTAAATTGTTTATTAGGAAGTTCTGCTAAATTTTTGATAGAATGCTTAATATAATTTTTTAATATAAAAATAATCCGAACACAACTATACATTATTAAGCAAGTGTATGTAGCCTTAGTAGCTCATTTGGTGTCTCTACTAGATAGTGAGAGGTCACCAAATTAACTAATTTGGACAGTTTGGAAATGCAACATTTATATATCAACTAGGCTGATGTATAGTTACTTATGCATATATAGAAAGACAACAATATCTGTTATTGTTCTCCAGATAGATTATGCAATATGTGTTGATTCATACGATTATCTTTAATGGGTTATAAGTCATGTGAATGAGTATATATTTCATATGTACATTTGGAGAACTGTAGATAGATGCTGTTGAATTTTCTATATATTTATAGATATGGTGTATCCATTCTTGATCATATGGATACATTTCTAAGTGAGTAGGTCCCCCACCTATCAAAGAAATGGAGTTAAAAAGTATTATTAAGCGTATCAAAGAAATCAATTAATCATACGAATAAGAATATACATATTAAGTCTATTTAAAAGTTAATTAATTAATTATACAATAATATTTTTTAAAAATAACACAGGGATAAAGAATGAGGTTTGATTGTCGATGGATGTACAGTAGGCTGCCTTATAGACTTAT
This sequence comes from Ricinus communis, assembly GCF_019578655.1. Classification (NCBI taxonomy): domain Eukaryota; kingdom Viridiplantae; phylum Streptophyta; class Magnoliopsida; order Malpighiales; family Euphorbiaceae; genus Ricinus; species Ricinus communis. Next base: position 13,294,698 of record NC_063261.1, on the reverse strand, counting down.
GAACCTGGAGTTTATCAGTGGTACGAAATATTTTGTTGAACTTGCATGTAGTCAACCAGAACTAATGGATAGGACAAAAATAAGGTGTCCATGTAAGTGCTAGAACCGTATGTTTCACGAAGTGGAAATGGTTTCGCTTCATTTATACATATATGGATTTATTTCGAAGTATTATGATTGGACTCTTCATGGGAAAACTATTATGGGATATAACTCACACTAGAATGTTAATGATTTCCATGGAGAATATGCAGGATCATTCAATCCATACCAAACAATGGTAATGGATGCTCCAAGTTTTGAATTTAATCCCAGTTACATGGAGGAATTATTGAACCCCGAGGCTCAAAAGTTTTCCAACATGCCGATTGCTGTAAATCAGGACTTGTACCGTGGTTATAATAACCATTCGTAGTTATAGCTTGTAGCTTAGTTGACGAACATGAAGTAGAACACCATATGTCTGAACGATACTTTGATGACATGGTATGATTGATGAAAGAGATTACTCCTGATGATAGTCGTGTGCCTAATAATTTTTACAGTATTAAAAGATTAGTGCAGGGTAATGGGGCCACCAGTAGAAAAGATTCATTGTTGTCCTAACAGCTGCATGTTATAATGGGATGAAGAGAGTGATTTGAGTAGTTACAAGCTTTATGATCATCCTTGTTATCAGAGGCAACATCGAGAAGTTTGTAATCGACAAAAAATATTATAGCCTTATAAGAAGATGTATACTTTCTCCTAACTCATCGACTGCAACAATTTTATACATCAAATGCAACAGTTGGAAAAATGTGGTGGCACGCTAAGTATGATGTTGAATATGGTGTTATGCGGCATTGCTTAGATTCTCCTACTTGGATTCATTTCAATCAGACACATCTAGATTTTGCTACTGAAAGTTAGAATGTTAGACTAGGTCTTTGCACTGATGGGTTTCAACCATTCAGGCAATCAGGGCAACAACATTCTTCATGGCCTGTTATTGTGACAACGTACAATTTGCCACCTTAAATATGTATGAAGGATGCCTACATATTTTTAACGGTTTTAGTTACTTGTGCCAAGAAATCCCAAGGATAAACTTGATGTGTACTTGCAGCCATTAATTGTATAACTTAAATTATTGTGGCATGAAGGTGTGCAGACAATCAATTTCCCTGTATATTCGATGTTGTCTAGTTGGAATACTGCCGGAAGGTTAGCTTGCCCTTATTGCATGAAGCAATTTAATGCTTTTATACTTACTGAGAATAAAAAGTAGTCGTGGTTTGATAACCATCATAAGTTCTTACCACCAGATCATCCATTTTGAAGGAATAATACGTCATTTATATAGAATAAGATAGTTAATAAAGTTCCACCACCAGTTAGATCTAGAGTTGAGATATTGCATAATATTGAGCAGTTGGGGCTTAAAAAGGTAAAAAAGTTGTTGCTGAACATATTAATCGATTGATCTGTAAGAGTTACGGTTGGAGGAAAAAAGCATCTTTTGAGATTTACTTTATTGGAGTACTAAACTAATTTGACATAACTTAGATGTGATGCATATTGAAAAAGAAATTCATTTTATAATGTGTTTAACACTGTCATGAATGTGGAAGGTAAAACAAAGACACAATCAAATCTAAAAAGGAGTTGCATCAATATTATCACTAGAGGAAAGTACCCTAATGCCTGTTATATGCTAGAGAAGCATACGAAAGAAGTATTATGTGAATGGATAAAAAGTCTCAAATTTTCTAATGGATA